>NC_064858.1:80308258-80325758 GCF_024139225.1 Suncus etruscus
TTTTTTTTCTCCAGGATGATGAGGCCCAGGAACAAGTGGGTGGGGATGGGAGGTGGTGGAGGAATGACGGAGGAGATTATGGGAGAATTTGATGGATCAAGATGCTTCCATTTTTGTTGAAAAGACCTGGCCCTATTTTTTTTTAAATTAAATTTGAAAAGCCCAGGTTTTTGATTTGTTAAAGTTCTTTAGCTGAATCTGAAGCTGATCCCAAATTACCACTAGCAGTGATCTCCCTCCTTTTATCTACCCCCAGACCCTCCTTCAGCCCACTAGGACCTCTGTATGCAGGACCCTGCGAAGCAGAATTGAACCCAGATAAAAACATGCTTTCAGCCCATTGAGCTCTTTCTCTCTAGTCAGTCCTGCTGAGAAGTCTTTAAAATACTGTGCAGGAGAGAGTTCAACAGGCTGAGCTTTGCATATGGGAAGACCAGGTTTAAGCCCTGACACCACCTGGTCCCCAAACACTTCTTGTTGTGAACCTAAACTCCAAAAATATAATAAAATTAAACATTATCTGAAGACTTACCTGAGGTCCCAAGTATAGCATAAATTGTCCAATGCTCAATCAACTCAGAAACTTGATGGCTCTATTTTTGCTTTTGGAATCTACCAGTTTTATGGACATGATAGGTATATTGATTGATAAAGGCTTGGCAGAGAGGGCTAGATTTCTGGATCTCCAAGAGGTCATTCTCTGTTACATCAACAAATGTTTGCAATCCTTGTGTTTCTAAGGTCTTTGGGGTCTTAGATTTTTCTCTGCCCCTCACAATTGTGTGCTGTGGGCAATGCCCCTGAACTGCAGCTCACTCCAGAAAGGGTGCTCTTCTAGGATGGTGTGAGCATATGTTTGTGCCTAAGTAGGTTTTCTCTTGCTCTCCAGAGGCTCTTATGAGTTCTCATGACTTTTTTTTTTTGGCCACACCCATTTGACGCTCAGGGGTTACTCCTGGCTATGTGCTCAGAAATCACCCCTGGCTTGGGGGGACCATATGGGACGCCGGGGGATCGAACCTCGGTCCGTTCCTTGGCTAGGGCTTGCAAGGCAGACACCTTACCTCTAGCGCCACCTTCCCGGCCCCTCTCATGACTTTTTTGATTAGGTGTTGAGAGGAGAAGGGGTGGGAGCTGGGGGTCTGTGGTGGCATGAGATGCTGTGGATTCAACCGGAGCCTCAGGTATGTATGCTAGGTATGTGCTCTGTTATATAGGTCACATTCTCAGTCCTTCATTCTTAGTGCACATGTGACATGTGCCACCAGGAGGTCAACTCAGTTTAGTCTTTATATATATATATATATATATATATATATATATATATATATATATATATATATATATTAAGACTAAACATATATATATATATGTAAAAGCATGTGGAAAGACCAATCTCACTACAGTTAAATTCTAAGGGCTGGAGAGGAAACTAAATGGTAGAATACATGCCTCAAATGTGTATGGCCCTGAGGTTGATGCCTCTACTGCCAAAAAATAATGTTTCACATAAATAAAAAGTTATTTTGGATTTATATTCTTTTATATTTATTTATTTTATATTTTATTTATTTATTTATTTTTTTTTTCGTTTTTGGGTCACACCCGGCAGTGCTCAGGAGTTACTCTTGGCTCTATGCTCAGAAATCGCTCCTGGCAGGCTCAGGGGACCATATGGGAAGCCGGGACTCGAACCACCAACCTTCTGCATGCAAGGCAAACACCTTATCTCCATGCTATCTCTCTGGCCCCATATTTTATATTCTTATATTTCTATAGTGCTCCAGCTCCTTGAACTCTTTCTCTGGTCTTTAGATTATATCCTTTTGATATACTGTTATTCTTTACCCTTTTTATTATTGCATAAATCCCAAGGCAGATTGGAGATTAGAAAGAACTAGGTACTCTCTCCTCTCTCTCTGCTTTCTCTTCTCTCTCTCCCCTCTCTCACCTTCTCTCTCCTCTTTCCTCTCTCTCTCTCCTCTCTCTCATTTACTCAGCACCTCCTCAATTGAAACCTAGTTGTAACCAAGACTGCTGTTCTTCCCCAAATAGCCAATCAATCTCTAGGGTGATGATAGTATTACTTACTTGAGAGACTCTCTTAGAACTTCTGTTCTTTTCTTTCTTCACCTCTTCTCTCTCTCCTCTCTTCTCTTCTCCTCCCCACTCTCTTTCTCAAAAAAAAAAAAAAAAAAAAAAAGAAAAGAAAGAAAGAACTAGGTACAAGGATGAAATGCCCCTGAAAGCATGTGCCAGGCTGGGGATGTGTCTTGTTGGTAGAGCACTTGCCTTGCATAGGTTTTATTCCCAGCATTGCAACAAAAAATAACAAAAACATATGCCAAGGCTCTCTATTATAAATTCTCATGAATTAGGAATGAGGCCAGAAAATCCTGGTTGACGAACTAGAGATTTTAGAGGGGTTAAGGTGCTTCCATTGCATATATTCTGCCCTGGTTTGATCCCCAGCACCACAGGCCCTGGAGTACCCAAATTCAAATCCACTCCCACTACTTCCCACTGATCCCCACAAAAACCAACAACAGTAAAAGAAGGTCCTTGTCAAGAAGTCTTATTGATCCATGCTTAAATAAGAACTCAGGGGGCCGGAGAGATAGCACAGTGGTAGTGTTTGCCTTGTATGCAGCCAATCCAGGATGGAGGTGGTTCAAATCCTGGCATCCCATGTGGTCCTCTGTGCCTGCCAGGAGCAATTTTTGAGCTCAGAGCCAGGAGTGGCCCTTGAGCACCGCTGGTTGTGACCCAAAACCAAACCAAAACAAAACAAAGAACTCGGGACTCTGAGACATGATCCAACCTTTTTTGTTATTTGTTTTTGGCCCCACCTGGTGATGCTCAAGGATTACTCCTGGACCTATGTTCATGGATCACTTCTGATGGGTGTTGGGGAATCATATGGGGTGTTGGAGATTGAACCCAGATTGGTTGCATGCAAGGTGTGTCTTACCGACTATACTACAGCTAGGGCCCCTGATCTAGAGACTTTCCTAAAACAAAATAAATGGACTCCAGGGGTGCAGGTGGGAGAGTGGGTCAGTTCTGAGGGCTGTGAGAAGAGCCAAAATTTTTTGTTTTGTTTTTGGATCACACCCGGTGACACTCAGGGTTTACTCCAGGCTATGTGCTCAGAAATCGCTCCTGTCTTGGGGGCCCTATGGGATGCCAGGGGATCTATCTGTGGTCTATCCTAAGTCAGATGCATGCAATGCAAATGCCCTACCATTGCACCACTGCTCTGGCCCTGTGAAAAACCAAATCTGCATGGGTTAGTGCTCCTGTAGAAAAGGCAGCTCAATGTTAAAGCCAAGTCTGAAGATAGAGAGGACATAGGACAGGAGGGACACATTTAAAGAAATGTGTTATCCTGGTCACATGTGGATCACATCTTTGTGGATCTAAAACTATGAGTAGGGGCTGGAGTAGTGGCACAGTGGTAGGACATCTGCCTTGCACTTAGCTGACGAAGGGCAGATGCTGGTTCGATCCCCGGCATCCTATATGGTCTCCCAAGCCAGGAGGGATTTCGGAGCGCAGAGCCAGGAGTAACCCAAGCTCCATTGGGAGTGGCCCAAAATGCCAAAAAACAAAAAAAGAGTAGACTACTCAGTAGATAGAGGGGGCAGAAGCTGTTATAGCCATAGGTAGAGCTGATGAGTGAACTTCTAGATTCTGTATCTACAAGAAAGGAAGGATTTGGGAAGAAAGTAAGACCAAAATTGTTTAGCAAGATTTCTTGAAAAAAGCTCTATATTGGAAAATCAGATTTCTTTCTACTGTTTTCTCCCAACCTCTTTGATTAGAAATTCTGGATTGAGAAGATGTGAAGTTGAAAAGGGAGAGTAGAATTATGGAGGGAGGGAGGGAGGAGAGAAAAATTGATTTTTCTTTGTTGTCAGTATATCACATCACTACCTAATTCCCTCACTTTATACCCTTCCTGGCTCATTTCATCTCATGTTCTGATTTCTGTTTGGAAAATGTTAAGCTGAATCTTCTCAGACCTAAATCTATTGTAAGACCTCTAGAAATAGAAGCCCAGGCTTTTTGGACTTGTCAAACTGTGCATCTTGTGTGTGATAGAAATGTTTAAGAGCTTTCAAAATTGGTTCCTGACTGAAACAAACCTGTGAAGCTGTCTCGTCTCGTCATGTCTGAGGAATGCTAGGTTTGACTGACTTCCTTCTTGGAAGGATCCCAGGGGACCTGATGTGGACCAGGAAAAACTGCCTAGGTCACAACCACATCAGGAGGCTACATAGCCACCAGAGCAGCTCTGGCTGCCTGTTGTCTCTTCAAATAGCCTAAAAATACCAATACACAATCTGTATGTAGCAGAAGCTCTATGGATACATGAGGGAAGGAAGAAATTTGAGATTGTTATAGATGGCTTTGGGTCTACTTTGAGTGGGTGGTGGGTGTTGTTTTCATCATTTAGTATAATTTGGTCTAGAGTGCTTTATTATAATTGGCTTGCAATTTTTCCCTTCCTTCCTTCCTTCCTTCCTTCCTTTCTTTCCTTCTCTCTCTCCCTTCCTTCCTTCTTTCCTTCCTTCCTTCCTTCCTTCCTTTCCTTCCTCCCTCCCTCCCTCTATCCCTCCCTCCCTCACTCCCTCCCTACAGTTTCTTTCTTTTTCTTTCACTCTTTTTCTTTCATTCTCTCTCTCTTCATCTTTCTTTCTTTCTTCTTTCTTCTTTCTTTCTTTCTTTCTTTCTTTCTTTTCCTTTTCTTTCTTTCTTTCCTTTCTTTCTTTCTTTCTTTCTTTCTTTCTTTCTTCTTTCTTCTTTCTTTCTTTCTTTCTTTCTTCTCTTCTTCTTTCTTTCTTTCTTTCTTTCTTTCTCTTTCTTTCTTTCATTTCTTCTTTCTTTCTTTCTTCTTCTTTCTTTCTTCTTTCTTTCTTTCTTTCTTTCTTTCTTTCTTTCTGTGGTAGAAGTGGGAGTTGGGCTACATCAGACTGTGCTCAGGGGTCACTCCTGGCATGGCTCGGGGACCACATGGGGATTGAGCCTGGGTTGGCCGCATGTAAGGTAAGCATCCTACCTGCTGTGTTGTTCAGTCTAAATTCCTACTTTTTTTCTTTTTTAATTTCATCCTTGGGTACCCCCAACCATGACCTGGTGGTCAGGATCAGATGTGCAGTATGAGGGATGAAACTCCCAGATCTTGTGTGTACACTAAATGCTTCCCAAGCATCAGAGTCATCATTTTCTCACTTTAGATGCCCAAAGTAGGGGTGGATTGACTCAGATTCTTTTTTAAGTTTCACACTCAGCAATGCTCTAGGGTTACTTTTGGCTCTGCACTCAGGAATTACTCCTAGCAGGATTCAGGAGATCATATGGGATGCTGGGATTGGATGGAACCATATCAGCTGACAGCAAAGCAAGCATCTACCTTCTGAACTATTTTTCTGTCCCCATAGATTACTTCAGTTCTTGTAGGCACCAAGCTTTGAGCTCAGGAGTTTGTGCTTATTGGGAAAGAACTTTAAGTAGTTGGAGCTAGAGTGATAGTATAGTGTTTACTTTGCACTTGGCCCACCAAAGTTTGATCCCGGCACCCTATATGGTTCACTAAAACCCTAGTGTGGCCTAAAAACCAAAAAAGAAAGAAAAAAAAGAAGGAAAGCAAGAAAAATAAAGAACAAGAAAATGAGAAAAAAGAAAGAAAGAAGGAAGGAAGGAAAGAAGAAAGAACTTAAAACTATTGTGTCTGGGGCCAGAGCGGTGGCGAGCAGTGGGGCATTTGCCTTGTTCACGGCTGACCTAGGATGAACTGTGGTTTGATCCTCTGGTGTCCCATATGCCATGAGCATGCCAGGAGCAATTTCTGAGTGCATAGCCAGGAGTAACTCCTGAGTGTCACTGGGTGTGGCCCAAAAACAAACAAACAAAAATCTATTGTTTCAACTTTTATGCCCCAGAATTATGATTTCTAACCTCTGAGAAAATATGAAGCTGTTTTTATCTGAAAGAGTTTTTATTTTATAATATCATTTTTTGGGGGGGAACCATATCCAGTTGTACCTACCCAGGAGTCCTGGTTCTGTGCTTAGGGATCACTCCTGTCAGAGTTCAAGGGACCTTATAAGATGCCAAGGATTGAATCTGAATGATGAGAGCATTCTCTGAGGACTCCTGAGGGATTAGCTTAGTGATTTGTTTTCTTTGGAGAATTGGATTATACCAATTTTCTTTCATGGACCCTATTTTAGCTCTGCTTTCTTTTCCCAGGGGAGAAGTAACATGCTTTTTACTACTGAAATGGTTGCTTCCTGACCAAGATTCAGAATTATTATTTTTTATTGTTAACATATTATTTCTTAGATCTGTACTGGTGTCTATGGCAGATAATTACTTAGATCTGTGTTGTTGGGTAAACTGGATTTTATTGGATCTTGTCATGGTGGGGCTTGTGTTTTGTGCTTTGGTAGTAAGCATGAGGTTTAGTTTATTGGTTCATAGTCCAATTTTTATGACAATGTGGCTTTACTTAAGTTTTCTTAGAAAAAAACATGTTTTTAGGGGCCAGCGTGATTGTACAGAGGGTAGGGAACTTGCCTTGCTCATGGCCTACCTGGGACTTGATCTTTGGCAGTTCGTATATCCCTCAAACGCACCAGGAATGATCTCTGAGCACAGAGCCAAGAATGAACCCTGGGTACTGCTGGGTATACCCCCCATTCCAAAAGGAGAAAAACGTATGCTTTCTTAGGCCAAATGACATTATGGGATAATTTCTTTCTCTTCTGTGCAGTCCTCTCAAATTGACATGATGTGGATAGAATATGCTTTCTCATTTACTAAGACTGAGACACAAAACACTCTTATCTTCCAACAACTGTGACGTTATCTTGAGATAACAGGGGTTAGGGTGCTTGTCTTGCATGTGGTGACTGTATTATAACCTACAGCACAATATAGTACAGGGGTGGTGAACAAATTCGACACAATGAGCCAAAATTTTAAATTGTGAGCATCAGAGAGCCACACCACACAGTGACCTGCCAAAACAGACAAACACTCACACAATAGCATATAATTTTAACAATAATATATTAAACACACATTGCATTTTGCCATTTTGAGTGAGGATAAAAATCCTGCAGTGATGGTGAGGATGTGCTGCGTCCTCCACACTAAGAACTAATGGCAAGATGTGACACAACAGGTGACACACGGGTCCCCCCCACCCCTCCCCTCCCCGCTGGCCAGTGCAGTTGTTTCTGAGGGATGGGAGACGAGAGGACGCAGCCTGGGGGCGGGACTACGTGCTCCAAGACCTCTCCTTAGAAGCAGCAGAACAAAATCCAAACTTGGCAAAGAGCCACAGTATACAAAATAATGGTAAGAGGCAAAGAGCTGCATTCATTTTGGCCGGAAGCCGTATGCGGCTCAAGAGCCGGGTGTTTGCCAACCCTGATATAGTACCTTGAGCACCACCACTGCACAGTGGATGACCCCAAAGTGAAACCAAAACCAAAAAAGGGACTGGAGAAATAGTACAGTGGGTCAGACCCTCTCCTTGCACACATCCAACCCAAGTTTGGTATCCTTGGCACCACATATGGTCCCCTGAGTCCTCCAGGAGTGAGTTCTGAGTGCAGAGCCAGTAGTAAGCCTGATCAGAGCAGACATGGCCCCCTCCCCCAATATGTTTACAGACATATATATGTACATATATGTAGTAAACAAAACAAGGACAAAGAAATATCCTTTTCACTTCACAGTTTGTATATAATGTATATATATATATATATATATATATTTATATATATATATTTTTTTTTTTATATTGTTTGGGGGCCACACTCAATTTGAGTGCTTAGTGGCTATTCCTGGAATAGTTCTCAGGTGCTATCCCCCAATGGTGCTTGGGGACCATGTGATGTCTGAGATCAAGCCTGGGGCACTCTAGCCCTTTGAATATGGTGTGTTAGAGATGATGATGGAGGGTGTTAATGATTTAGAGGGGGAACAAAGTCTTTGCTTTTGCTTAACTTTTTTGCACAAGTAATTCTTTGAACCCTCGATTGCCTAATATAGAATTTGCCTTTGTGTTCATTTATGCTTAGTTGAAAATTTGTTTTTAATAGTTTGAATCAAGTCTTTCTTACTTGGAAACTTTTTGTGGTTTCCACTTGGGGAAGAAAAAAAACCAAAACCATCTAGGGATCATCCAGTTTTTCACTTTAGACCTAACTTAAACTAAACAGAGTCCATCTGTGCACTTACTTACAGAGAATGCAGCAAACATGAAAACTCACTTCTCCAATAACTTCTCTAATAAGGGCTTTTGATGGCTGGTGCCATCTTTCTAAAGCAAGTAAAATCCTACTCTGAATAATACTGAACCTTTTGACTATTGGATCACATGGCCTCTTTGTAGTCTAACCTTAAATTTAGTTATTGCAGTTTGTGAATCATCTCATCGTGACTAATGTAATAATAGTAAATATTTTATTTTCCAAAATTAAAAAAGCAATAAACATAATGAAATTCTGTATGAGTTGTTTGATCAGTTGTTGAATATCAAAGGGCCGATGACAGGGAAACAAATAATAAATGTCACAAGTAAAGCAACATTGTCTCATCCAATTTGGGTTGCTTCCTTTGTAATTTCATTTTGTGGTGGTAAGAGTTTTGGACCTTCATTTTTCTTTCAGATCTCTGAACTCAACCAAATAAAATCAAAACCAAACTGGGGTATATTCTGGGGTACTTCCTTGACTGTGCCCAGACTTCAGCTAAGGAATGAAAGGCAGGCTGAAAGCCATCAGACAGGAAGTCATACTTCTAAGTGGGGGGATACAGTTAGGGCGGAAAAGGGATCATCATGGCAATGATAGTTGGAAATGATCACTCTGAACAAGAACTGGGAGCTGAAAGGAGATAAAGTGGTATGCACGATATCCCTTCAGTAACAATATTGCAAGCCACAGAGTCTAAAAGGAAAAAAAGTGAGTGAGTGAGTTGGGGAGAGTGAGAAAGAGAGAGACAGGTAGAGAGAAGAGAGAGATCTGTCATTAAGGCTAGCAGGAGAGGGGGCCGAGGGAAAAGCAGGAGGGAAACTGAGAACCTTAGTGTCAGGAAATGTGCACAGGTGAAGGGTATGTATGATTGAAACCCAATCATGAACAACTTTGTAGCTGTGTATCTATCTTCACAGTGATTCAGTTAAAGAATTTATAAAAAAAAATAGGATTGATTAAAAATAAAAACATTTGTTAATGCTAAAATAAAAATAAAGCATCTTGGGCCTTGGAAAAAAAGAAAAGGAAAAGAAAGAAGTTATGTTTCTGGATGCCACCTTACCCTCTACCCTCAGCCCCCTGATTGGGTGCTTCCCCAGGGTCAAGTTCTGCGCCAGAAGGAGAGAAGAGCAGGGGCCAGAAGAGCAGACTGGAGAAGTCATCTATATGGCTCAAGAAACTTCCCAAAGAGGTCATGGTGAACAGTTTGGAAAGAGGTTGCTCAAAGCAGGGAACAAGGGTCTATGAAGGCCGAGGTGAGAGACAATGACATGCTTATGTGTGGGGAAGATTGTTAAACAGTGCCTTTTAACTTTCCTGTTAAACAGCCACAGAAAAATGCCACCTAGGTAGAACAGTAGGGAAAAGGCCCTGGGAATACAGTCTTAGAAATTTGAATTTAACAGAGAACAGAAGAAACAGGTCTTGGGGTTTGGAGAGATAGTACAAAAGGGAGGGTGTTTGTTTTACATGTGGTCCACTTTCATTCGACTCCCCACACCCCAAATGGTGGTCTTTGAGCTCCCCAGGAATGGACCTTGAATACAGAGACAGGAGTAAACACTACATGTGGCTCAAACTGCCCCCCACCCCATGAAATATAGAGAGCGAGAGATAGCGATAGTGAGCGAGACAGAGACAGAGAGACAGAGAGAGGTTTGTGTGCCTTTTAGACTTGAGGCAAGTGTTATTTTCCAGAAGAAGGGTAGAGGGCACTCACACTTCAGTTATGTGCTGCAATGCAGCCATCAAAGGGACCGTGATTTAGGGCTTTGCTTCAGGGAAGGGCCGCACTCTCTGAAAGCTGCCAGTTGAATCTGAGTGGGGTTGGAAAGGCTCTCATTGTTAGTGTTTACCAGGAAATATGCAGGACACTAACCTCAGACATACAATATTTGCAAATGATGGGGACCAACTTATCAACTCAATAAAGACCTAGTGAATCACAAGTTGCTAAAAGACTACATGACTTATTTCAGCTGAATTGAGAGCTCAGACAGTGATAAAAAAATATCAGAAATTGGGGGCCAAAGATAGCATGGAGGTTAAGGCGTTTGCTTTTCATGCAGAAGGACGGTGGTTCTAATCCCGGCATCCCATGTGGTCCCCTGTGCCTGCCAGGGGCAATTTCTGAGCATAGAGCCAGGAGTAACCCCTGAGCACTGTCGGGTGTGACCCAAAAACCAAAACCAAAACCAAAAAAACAAACAAAAAAAACAACAACAAAAATATCAGAAATTATGAGGCTGGGGATCATATAGCAGGTAGGACACTTGTTGACTGGATTCCAGGTTTGATCCCTGGCATTTCATATGGTTTCCTAAACCCTTTAGGAATGATCCCTGAATACAGAGCCAGAAGTCAGCCTTGAGCACCAAAGCAAAACAACAACAGCAGCAACAACAAAACCCAGTGTTGTGGGACCAGAGAGATAGTACAGTGGATAAGACCTTGAACATCTTTAAGTGTGGCCCCAAAACAAAAATAAAAGCTTAATATCTTTTTTTTGGGGGGTGGTCACACCCAGTGGCGCTTAGGGGTTCCTTCTGTCTCTGGGCCCAGAAATCACTCCTGGCAGGCTCGGGGGACCATATGAGATGCTGGGAATCGAACCACCATCCATCTTGGCTGCTTGCAAGGCAAATGCCTTACTACTGTGCTATCTCTCTGGCCTCAAAAGCCAAATATCCGAAATCAGTGATTTAGCTGGATCCCCCCCCCTACAGATTGACCCTCAAGTCTCACATGAACATGACAAATACTCTACCTCTCTGCTACATCCATGGCCCCTCAGTTGGAGGTTTTTAGGTGTTATTTTAATTTGTATGTAATGTTCCAGAATAAAACCAAGTTCTTAGTGCTACCCAGGGGCCAGAGCGATGGCACAGTGGGTAGGGCATTTGCCTTGCAGGCAACTGACCCAGGTTCGATCCCAAGAATCACATATGGCTCCCCAAGCCTGCCAGATGTGATTTCTAAGTACAGAGCCAGGAGTAACCCCTGAGCCCTACCTAGTGTGGGCAAAAACAAAAACAAAAACAAAACTATCTTGGACATGTCTGAAGTTTTCCTTTTGAAACTGAAATGGAAAGGCTCTACTTTATTTTCTCTATTATCTTTCTATATGTATGGTATGCAAGTTCAGAACTCCCATTGTTTATTTTTTACACCCCCTCCCATTGTTTCTTATCCCAATTCCATATTCCTTAGTAACCAGCTTATTTGGAAATGTAATGAGGCAATTGATAAATAAAAAGACTAAGAAAGAGCTCTTTCTTGATGCTTGATGTGAATTGGTGTTTGGACTTCTTTCCAAAGATAAGTAGTAATTAATGACAGTGTTGTGGTGGCCAAAATGAAGCACAGTATGTAGTGTGCTTGCCTTGCACACACTGACACTGGTTCAATTTTCAGCACAGATATGGTCCCTGAGCCCTGCCAAGAGTGATCCTCAAATGCAGAGTCAGAAGTCAGACTTGAGCACTCTTGGTGTGGTGTAAAAACCAAAACCAAATACACCATCAACACCAACATTACCACCAAACCCAGAGTTGTGGAACCAGAGAGCCAGTACAGTGTGTACGATGTATGTTGTGTTGTGCACATAGCTGACCAGAGTCTGATCCCTGGCACCCTAGTTGGTCCTCCAAGTTTGGTCAGGAATGATCCCTGAGCACAGAGCCAGGTGTAAGTGCTGAGTACTTCTGAGCACTGTTGACCCCTAAACAACCAACAGCTAATAAAACAAACAAGCAACACACACATACACACACACAAGTGTTGTGAGATTAAGAATTGGACAGAGCCATGGGTCACAGTGGAGAGCACAAAACCCCATTGTTGACATTTCACTAAGTTCTGTGGTCGTTAGTAACCACTATACTGATTGACCTGATGTTGCTGAAGTCCTTTTCACTGACATCATCATAAATTTTTAGCACTGGTGTGATGTATTAATTATGTTTTAGTGTGACTGGGAAGTTGATATTTTTCTGGAATTGGCTTCTTCTGGGTTAAGGATAAGGAGGAAGGGGGCTGGAGTGATAGCACAGTGGGTAGGGCATTTGCCTTGCTCGTGGCTGACCCGGGTTTGATCCCAGGCATCCCATATGGTCCCTCGAGCCTGCCAGGAGTGGTTCCTGAGCACAGAGTCAGGAGTAACCCCTGAGTGCTTTTGGGTGACCCAAAAACCCAAAAATAAATAAATAAATAAAAAATATAAAAAGGTTAAGGAGAAAATTGCCTTTGACTGGCAAACATTCCCAGCCTGCTTCTGATTGGCAGCCAAGTCTAGAGAGCAAATGGCCAAGTGAACTAGAAAGCTTAAAAGATGCTTTAAAACCATCCTCATTAAACTGGCACTGTCTGCCTTCTTATTCTCCTTTGTCCCCTGGGGGACTGTCCTTTGTGACAGATGTTTCTTAGTGATGTGTACCAGCAGCATCTAGAAGATTTGGGTGATATTCGAGGTTTGGGAAGGCAAATCTGGAGGTATTTTGCTTTTGAGGGGAAATGACAACCATCTTCCTGCCATGGGTTCCTATTTGAAAAGCCTACTTTTCCCGCTTCCCTTTTGGCAACAAGAATCACATTTCCATAGCCTTCCTCAATGCTTGCTACTGTGCACTGAAGACTTATCTTTCTCCTCAAGAATGTGGTAGAAAAATCTGGATCAGATGATATAAGAAACTTGAGAGGGTAACAGCTAGGATAATGAGCAAAATGAGATGGATTAAAGTGATGGGAATAGGATTTATATTAAACGTAAAATATCTAGAAACTTTTGGAAGAGCTATAAGAATGCTTTGGATTGCTTTTATTGGTATTCAATAGGGCAGCATAGAGGAATTTTGGCTCTGGTTTGGGTTAGGATTTTGGTAGGACAAAAAACAAACAAACAAAAACAAAAACAGAAAAACAAAAAATCCTTTCAGATTTAATCATTAAATTGCTCTCAATCCTGACTGTCTACTATCAATTTAAGAAGAAAGGAAAGACATTCATGGGGCTTATCTGACCACAAGATTAAAAACTGATTCAAGGTCTGTCAATAAAACCAACTTAGTCAGGCTAAAGGGAGGCTGGTGGGTTAGAAGGGTCCCAGGGATAGGAATGGAGGAATATTGACATACCTGGGAGTGCACAGGGCTTACTCCTGACTCTGTTCATGGATCACTCCTGGAAGTACTCAGAGAACTATATGTGGGTGCCAAGGATTAAATCAGGCTTAAATCATGGTACAATGTACAATGAATTTTTATATTAAATGACTAATTGTACAATAAATTTTTTTGCCCTTACTGACAGTTCAGGAGTCACTTCATGGCTCTGTGCTCAGGAACCACTCCTGGTGGGCTCCGAGTACCATATGAGATGCCACAAATAGAACCTGGGTTAGCCATGTGCAAGGCAAAACACCCTACCAACTCTAATATTGTTTCAGCCCTGTACAATGATTTTATTAAAAATTTTCTTTACTTAAGCACTATAATTACAGAAATATTTTTAGTTGGGTTTTAGTCATCTAATGTATACTACCATTCACCAGTGTAACTCTCCTGCCACCAATGTTCCTCATTTCCCTCATCTTCCGCCCCTGTCTGTCTTTGGGACAGGCATTCTACTTTGCTCTCACACACATTATCATTGTCATGGACTTATCAGTGCAATTTGTGTTCTAACTGTGCTCACAGCTCTTTGTGGTAAGCTTCATATCTTGGGCTGGTCCTTCTGGCCCTCATCTCTGTGTCTCTGGATATTATTATACATTTTTTTAATTTTTATTATATCCCACAGATGAGTGAGACTATTCTGTATCTATCTCTTTCCCTCTAACTCATTTCACTCAACATCTGACTCACTTCACTTCATGTCCATCTATGTATAGGCAAATTTCATGACTTCATCTTCCCTAACAGCTTCATAGTATTCCTTTATGTAGATGTACCACAGTTTCTTTAACACTCATCTGTTCCCAGGTACCTGGGTTGTTTCCAGATTCTGGCTATTGTAAAAAGCATTGAAATAAACATAGGAGTGCAGAGAGCATTTTTATATCGTGTTTTTGTGTTCCTAGAGGATATCCTTAGGACTGGTTGTACCATGATATTTTATATTTAAAAGTTTTCCCTTTTCAGTGCCAGTGCAAGTTTATGCTTACAGTTCATCATCATGTCTTTTTATTCTCTCTCTCTTTTGTTTTTGGGTGACAACTGTGGTACTCAGGGCTAACTCCTGTTTCTGCACTCAAAGATTACTCCTGGTGCTCTTGGTGCACCATATAGGGTGCCAGGAATCAAACTCAGGTTGCCCATGTACAAGGCAAAGGTCCTCCCTGCTATACTAACTCTCCTACCTTCCCTTACTCTCTTTTAATAGGACATAGTTTCTTGTCTGTCAGGGAGACTTTTGAAGAGTGCAGCATAGTTGTTCTGTAGACTTTCACTCAGTCTGAGTTTGACTGGGCATTTTTATCATTAGATTCAGGTTATGCTTTTTTGGGCAGGAATGTGATCTGAGAAGATGGGAGTTGCTGGTAGACAAGGAATATGCTCTTTCTTCCTTGACACTTTTATAGATTTGCGCACAATGACAACAGCAGGTGCTAGATATTTTCTTAGTGAATAGATGACCTAATTTTTGACCACTGCCACTTAGATCCAAAGTTATCCTATCTGAGGAGAGTAGAAAGGGCAGCCTCTTAGTATGTTCTGGTTTCTTTTTGCTTTTTTTTTTTTTTTTTCATTTTGTTTTTTTCGGCCATCCCTGGTGGCACTCAGGGGTTACTCCTGGCTCTGAGCTCAGAAATCGCTTCTGGCAGGCTCAGGGGACCATATGGGATGCTGGGAATCAAACCCAGGTCCATCCTGGGTGGGCCACATGCAAGGCAAATGCCCTACCACTGTACTATCTTTCTGGCTCTGGTTCTATTTTTTATTCTAAGTGTTTAGGAGCTTGATAAAGATAATCTAAGATTTTTGTAGTGGATCACAGAAGGAATCTGAAGTACTGAATGTGAAGCAAGGTGTGGCTGGGGTCATGGCATTCTCTGGATTGAGAGAGAAAGGGTGGTAAGGTGCTTCTGCAAAGGAAAGAAAAACTGTACAGAACCTAGGAGCAGACGGCCTGCTTTCTTGTTGGGAGAAATTAGTTACTTAGGTTTTCAGATTTTATCATCCCCTCCCACTTCCATTTGAATCCTAAGAATGCCACAGTGAAAATTGATTTCTTTCCCTCCTCCTTTCCCAGAGGGGACTACCCCATAATTCTCATCTTCTCTACCCTCTCTCTCCTCCCCACTCACCCACCCACACACAAGTGTGTATTTTCTAACATTTATAAACGGCGGTTGGGCAGCCATTCTCTCCAGATTATTTATTGTTGAGAAAATCTATAACTCCTTGGACTTCTCATTTTGATGTAGAAGCTTTCATCCCTGTCGCCGCGGGGGAAGTGAGGTTATGAGAGGTACTCTTTGCTTCTCAGAAATGTGTTTTCAGGCTTCCCTTTGGGGCTCTTTCTCTCCCAAGCTCTGATCATCTCAGACATTTCTGACAATCCTTTCTGAGGCATCTGGGGCTTGGGACTGAATTCATCTGTTTACTTCTGCAAGGCTAGTGAGTGCCTGATTCACATGGCTCCTGACCCTTTTTTGAGAGTCTTTTCACCCTTGTCTTTGTAGTTCTTCCTTTCTTTTCACCAGTTTCTGGAAGGCATGTCCTCTATTTCCAAGTCAACTCTTGGTCATCCACAAGAATGGAAGGGACTCATTTGGAGTAGTGAATGATACACAGATAATTTGTTTATATATATATATATATATATATATATATATATATATAAAGTGATTGCAATTTGGCTAAAGGTAATCCATAAAGGGAACAACTTTAATGAAAGCAATTAGTCATGTTAATCTCCCATGGGTAGATCTCTCCGGCTTTTTTTTTTTTTTTTTTTTGGTCTTTAGAAAGAGAGGCAGCTAACTCAGCCCTTATTTTGTTGTCTGAACCTCTAGACATTTATTGGAACCCCTACATAACTAGTGTCTATGCCTTTTCTCAAACTTTGGAGAAGCTTGTACTTTAGTCTGAGAACAAAGCATTTAATTTGAATAACATGGAGACCAGAAATTGGTCAACAAATAAGACTATCCTGAATTCTTACTACAAAGAATCAAAGATCTCAAAGCAACTCCCAGGCCTGCAATGACCACTTTATTCCTTTATTTCTTTTCTCTTACTTCTTTTTTTTTGGGGGGGGGGATTAAGCTGGCATGGGCTTAATCCCTTTGACCTCATTGGTATCCAAAGCACTGCCAGATGTTACCCCCAAAACCAAAAGAATAAAAAGAAAAAGAGGAAAGCAGAATAAAGATGGCTAGGATCTATGGAAAAAAGAATATGCAGATATTACTTATTTTATCATATTAAAAAAATTTGGGCCTCACCTGTGGAACCCAGGGCTTTTCCCAAGCTCTGCATTTAGGAATTACAACTGGCAGTGTCAGGGATACAGGGATCAAACCAGGCCAGCTGTATGCAAGGAAAGTGCTCTGACCACTGTACAATTAATTTATCTGCCCCAGGTATTGTTTAGTGTGTACAGAGTTTCAGTTGAGAAAGAGGAAGAGAGAAAAGTTCTGGAGAAGGATGATGGTGCTGACTGTACAATATGAATGAACAAAATGCCACAGAAATGTACCTTAAAAATGGCTTAGATGATCCATTTTGTCATAATAAAAATATCATTTAAAAATTACCAGCTTGCAAACTCTAGCCTAAAATGAACTGCGGTTCGATCCCCCGGCGTCTCATATGGTTTCCCCAAGCTAGGAGCGATTTCTGAACACATATCCAGGAGTAACCCCTGAGAGTCAACGGGTGTGGCCCAAAGACAAAACAAGACAAAAGTCACCAGGGTCTTGGTATTTGCTGTTGTGGGAGCAATCTCATGCTTGCTCTACCTCATGGCTTGTTCTCTTACCTGCTTTGAATGCTTGGTAAAATGATAGCTCCTCTGTGAGACTTTGTAAACCACTCTTTCTGTTATTAATTAATCATAACCTTCTCCACCCCCCCCCCATTTTTTTGTGGTGGCACACCTAGCAGTGCTCAGGGCTTACTCCTAAGTTTGAGCTCAGGATCCTATGGGTGGGAATTATATGGGATGCCAGGGATCGTACCTGGTCTGCCACATGCAAGGTAAATGTCTTACCTGCTTTACTCTCT
>NC_064858.1:80328258-80438258 GCF_024139225.1 Suncus etruscus
AGGGGTTACTCCTGGCTATGTGCTCAGAAGTTGCTCCTGGCTTGGGGGACCATATGGGACACCGGGGGATCGAACCGCGGTCCGTCCAAGGCTAGCTCGGGCAAGGCAGGCACCTTACCTTTAGCGCCACCGCCTGGCCCCTTTTCTCTCATATTTTTATTAGACTTCAAAAAAGTTACTTGTATCTAAACTATATTTGTTTTTAATATCCTTTGATTTTGGGGGATCACACCCGGTGATGCTCAGGAGTTTCTCCTGGCTCTGCACTCAGAAATCGCTCCTGGCAGGCTTGGGGGATCATATGGGATGCCGAGGATTGAACCCAGGAGCCCTGAGTAAGCTTTGTGCAAGACAAACGCCTTATCATTAGGTCCTTTGATTATTTTTATAATTTTTTTGTTTTGGACTGCACCCAGTTGTGCTCAGAGCTTATTCCTGGCTCTGCACTCAGGGGTCTCCTCTGGAGGGTTTGGGTGATCACATGGGATGCTGGGTATCAAATCTGAATCAGCTGCATGCAAAGCAAGTGCCTTATCCATGGTACTATATGGTACCCTATTTATGTAGTTTTTTTTAATGATAATTGCAATAACATGGCCATAATAGTGTTATTGTTTATGATTGTGATATACAAAGTTACTGTCTCCCCCATCCTCCGCAAATGTCAAGATCCTCATCAATGTGCTTATGTAAGTCACCTATAGTCCACCTCCTCATTTCCCCTCCTCTCCCCACTGCTTGGGAATCTGAGTTTTGTGATCCAAGGCCAAGAGTTTGTCATCATCCAAATGCTGGGCATTTCCTTGTCTAAAGTATATTTGAAACTAGTTGCTCAGCAGGAACCACCAAGGCCAAACTTCTTGATTAGAAAGACTATTAAAATCCAACCCAAGAAGCCTGTGGGACTTAATTCCTTGGAAAAATGTTTTGAAAAGGCAAGATCCAGAGGGCACTACCCTTCTTAGAGACAGAGGCATGAACACGATGACCTCCAGGACCAAGGAGAGTGGGTGGGGTTGGCTGGGAAAGCAAGACAGCCTGCAATTTAGTGGGTGGATTGCTGGATTTGACATGAGTTCTTCTTGGCTACTTGAGATGGAACTTTTGTTTTGGAGTTTGGAATGAGCTCAGAGACTGAGAAACACCAGGAGGGGGGTGAGGAAGGGAGGGTGCCTGGGGCATTATGGAATTCATACAAGCTGGCTTCTCATTCCCTGGCTTTCCCCTACATTTCTTTAAGCACCTCCCCTGAGCCAGCACCTCCTTTGGGAGAAGCTGTTTCCTAATTAAAGCAAGATCCACAGACCGTAGTTAGGAAAGTAGTTGGGAAATGTTATTGAAATAGACAATTGTGCATGTTCTCGTATCTGGATTTCCTGGTTTCCTTTGCTGTCTGGCTTCTTATTTAAAAAATGTTCCTATTTCTAGGAATCTTAGGAGATGGTAATCAACCAAATATATCTATACTTGCATTCCTTTTCTCTGTCCTGAATGTTTCCTTTAGTTGCTTGGTACAATTATGGGCAGATGTTTGTCCTAGATAGGAAGGGTTGGAGACAGGAGTGTGGAATTAAGAAGAGGCACATGAACTTGTCCTTTGGAAGGTTTTAGACAATAAAGAAATTTGAAGGACATCCACCCCCCACAATAACCCTCAGACAGAGGGAACTTAGTCTCAGCTGAGCATCCAGCCAGTGTGCAAGGCTGTCATTGTGCTGGTCAGGTAGAGAGGAAGTTGGAGGGACCAGACAGGATGGATTAAGAACAACTTGCTAGATATGGAGGAAAAGTCATAGAATAGAATTGAGAAGAACTAGAGGGTCAAGACTGGACAGGAAGGAGAGAGGAGGACTTTGTTGGCAAGGCAAGTAACAAACACAGGCCAAAGGCTCATCCCTTAGAGAGTAAGTCAGGGTTGGCATAGTTACAGGGCTGAGTTAGGAATGAGGTGATGGGCTCGAGGGGTGGGGAATGTGGGATTAGGGAGGGCCTCTGAGAACTGGGTGGGAGAATTTGCATTGAATGTGAACTATTGGAATCATTGCAGATGAGCGCACAGGGAAAGGGCGGGATTAGACTTGGCTGGGGAGCAAAATGTCTCTCTTGATGGTATAGACTGGAGTGCAGTTAGGCTTTTATTAGGATTCCCAATCCTAAATTAACCTTTTCTTCTATAAATTTAGTTGCATATGTTTGGCTTTTTTTGCTAAAATATGCATATTTAATTCCTCTGTTTTGCTCTTCAGATTTCTTCCCCGGTATCCCATAAGTTGTAAGTCCACTTTCACTGTCTTTAGTAAGACTGGGAGGAACCCAAAAGACTAGTCCATATAACCAAGTTGAGGAAAACAAATGATCAAAGGCATTGTCTCCTTCTCTTTCCACCATTCCATTTTCTCACCTTGGATTGGAGCTTAGGGTCCATGAGTGTGGACCTTAGAAGTGTGTGTGGCATTTTTCTTTGGTAAGAAATATTAAAGGAATCTGTGAGGGGAAGCATATTAAGAATCATTGTTCTATTTTTTTTGTATAGAGGTTGGAGGCTGAGAATAATTTAGATGAAGAAGCTGAGCAGTAACATGCTTAGTCTATATAGCTATAGACTCTTCCAAAGACAATTGAAGGAGACAGAAAAGGAAAGAAGAATTGGGAGACCTGGTTAGGGGGCTCAAAGAGCTGGAGCCCATGTCAGACTCGCACAGGCTGTGAGCTTGATCCTCAGTATTATGTGACCTCCTGGGCACCACCAGATGTAGTCTTGGTGACTCTATCACTGCTGGGGAGATATCCAAACCAACTAAAAAAAAAAGGAATTAGGAAAAAAAGTGACGCGAGGGTTCTTGCAGGAGGGGTCACCCTGTCTTCTAACTTCCTCTTTTCCCTAACTGCTTCACCTTTCTACACTCCAGATACTGACAGTTACTGAATGCTGATGCTTCTTTTAGTTAAACCAATAGAGAGCCACATTTTCTCAGGATTTCTGGGGTATGAATGGACCTGGGACAGGTACAACAAACGTAAAGGTCCTGAGACCTTTATACTGGGTGTCTTAGAGACCAATGGTGGTTAAAGTACAATGAATAATAAAGAACAATAAATAATAAAGTAATAATGATTAAGATGAATATTAATTATTAATAATAATGAACAACAATGAATAATAAAGAGAGAAAAAGAAAAGGCCATGAGGTAGCTGGGTCATTGCCCCTCTAAAAAAATGAAAAGCACCTTTTTAACCTTTGGAATATTTAATTTTACTTGGGAGGGTGGGATTGAGCCAAACCTGGAAATGCTTAGGAATTACTTCTAATCATGCTTCTGGATCCTTATGTAAAACTGCATTGAAATTAGGGTTGGTTGCGTGCAAGGTAAGTGCTTTACCTCCTGCACTATCTTTCTTGCCCTTGGCTATTTTCTAATGTACATAAATTACATCATCTTGAACACCTCAATTTGAATTTCCTTCCTTTCCCACTCAAGTTTTATTTATTTATTTATTTATTTAGTCACATTTGGTGATGCTTAGGAGGATGCTCCAGGTTCTGCACTCAAGGATCACTCCTGGTGGTACTTGGGGGACCATATGTGGTGTGAGATATTGAACCCAGGTTGGTCACAAGTAAGGCAAACATCCTACCTGCTGAACTCTCTCTTTAGACCCCCCCCCAAAAAAAAAAAGTTTCTAAGAAGCTGCTCTTGTTACTATGGATAAATCTGTTTTATTATTTTTAACTGTTGTGAACTATTTCATTGTGAGCAAAGTACATTTTACTTATAGATCTCTAGTGATAGATGGTTGGGTTGCCCTCAACTTCTCATGACCCCAGTCCATTCTGTGGTGAACCCATGCAGACCTCTTTTCTGAGCCTCTGGAGGGCTCTACTTTATAAGGTACATCTTCATGAGCAGGTTTTAGGACCGAGGGTATACATGTGCTTAAATCTACTAAGATCTTGCTGTTAGAATGGTCCTCCCAGCTCTATTCCCACAGAGTATAACACCTCTTTGTTTGTTTTTGTTTTGGGGCCACACCAAGTGGTGCTCAAGTGGGTAAGCTCAGAAATTAGTCTTGGCAGGTTCAGGGAACCATATGGGATGCCAGGGATCTAACCCTGGTTGGCAGCATGCAAGGCAATACCCTATCTGCTGTGCTATGCTCTGGCCCCAGTAAAAGTTTTTATCTTCCCATGTTGTTAGCTTGTTTTTGTTTTTGGGTCACACCCACTGGTGCTGAAGGCTTATTACTGGCTCTGAGCTCAGAGATTACTCCTGAAGGGGTAGGGGGACTATAGAGGATGCTAGGAATTAAATCCAGGTCAGCTGCTTGCAAAGCAAGTTCCCTACGCATTGTACTATTGCTCCAGCCTTAATTTTTTAATCTTTTTTTTTTTTTTGGTTTGGTTTTTGGGCCACACCCATTTGACGCTCAGGGGTTACTCCTGGCTATGTGCTCAGAAATCTCTCCTGGCTTGGGGGGACCAAATGGGACGCCAGTGGATCGAACCGCGGTCGTCCTACGCTAGCGCTTGCAAGGCAGACACCTTACCTCTAGCGCCACCTTCCTGGCCCCTAATTTTTTAATCTTAATTCAATTAGATATATATTTTATGTTCCCAATTTATGGATAAGGATACTGAAGCCTAGAGACACTAAGCTTATTCAGAATTTTTGTCATAATATTCTTTGATTTTAACCTCTGTGGCACCTACTGCAACTTCTTTTGCAAAGCAGTTGAAGCATCCATAGCAAAGATACTGTGATTTTCATCACTTTGATTGCTCTTGTCTTTCATGCTCTCTTCGCCTTATAGTCATTTCCTCCCTTCAGGGCTGGTTTAGAAGAAAGACATAAAGCATAGGGTTCGAGAATCCACGTAAGAGAGAGCTATCATCTCCCTCTCAATCTTTGCCTATTTTAGTTCTTGGTGTGTCAGATAAAAGTTGTGCACCATCTCAGCACAACCAAAGGGAAGGGCGTGAGCATGTTATGATTCCTCACCTTGGTTTTTGGCAGCAGACTGCTTTTTGTGCAGATCCTGGCTTTATCATTTATATTATCTCTGCGGTTTGCATAGGTTTCTTAAGTTCTTAAGCTTTCGTTTCCTAATGCAGAAGATAAAGATAATACGATGGACTTAACTCAGGATTATTGTGAGGAAGTACAGCTAACCTGATACATATCAATAAACGTCAGTTATTATTGCACTTGAGTTTTACGTTTTTCTTTCTTTTTCTTTTTTCTTTCTTTCTTCTTCCTTCCCTTCATTGCTGATAGCTGCCGCCGCCATTATATTGCACACACACCTGGTGGTAGTGCTCACACATTTAGCTGTGGTGTTTGCCAGGGGTCACACAGCAAGCCACGGTGCTCACTGAGGTCATGATATTTGCACACGTGCTTGCTGGGGGCTGCACTCTCAGTTGAGGCTTCTGTAATATAGACTTGCAGTTTTCAATTCCTGGTCAAACTCAGTAAGCCAAGGAACCTCTAGAATTTAGCACCAGCATTACGGAGAGTGTTGAATTAGAATCCTTAGAAGTCACAGTAAATTGTGTGGAATAAAGCTTTTCTTTGTCTCAGGAGGACTAGGTAATAGTCCTCATGAGAAACATTTATAGACACATTAATTTTCAAGGTTAGGATACTTTAAATAATATTTTACTTTAATTAATTTTGTTGCTATTGTTGTGGAGGCCACACCTAATGGTAATGGGGAGTTAGGAAGTGCTACGACTCAAGTCCAGTGTCTCTTACAAGCAAAGCATATGTTTTAACCACTTGAGTCACATCCCTGGTTCCTGGATCATATTTTATAATCAACTAGTAGATTATTAATATTCAGAGTATATTGTCTGCTAAGCAATGAACTAAGTACCTTGCAAGCATAACTACTCAATCCTCACCACAAATTTATAAGCTATTACTTTCACTTTCATTTGATAGTTGTGGAACCAATAGTCAAAAGATGTTAAATGACCTGTCTAGGATCACCTGAATGACCAAGTTGAGATTGGGCCCTAAACAATCTCCTTGTATAATCTTCAGGGTTTCTAATGTGCTGCCTTCCTGGGAAGGAAGGAATTAGAATTTCCTTTAAATTGAGCACACTTTCTCATCCTCGAATGGTTTCTAGTATCATCAGAAGCAAGGAAAGGGCTAGTAGGAAAAGAATCTCCAAAGGGTGAAACTATAAAGTTTGAAAATGTTCCTCAGGTATCTTCAGCCTCCTTTCTCGACCCTAAAGTGAGGGCCTTTCAGGGATGTCTTATGGGGGCTCTAGGGGTTGAATATGTGACTTTTAATTAATCAAAATTTTTTATTTAGTCACTGAATTGTGAAGTTATTTGTGATTGGGTTTTAGGCATATATTGTTTTGATTTCAACCCCTTCATCAAGGTCCTCAATTTTCTTTCCATCCACCAGCCTTACTCTATGAAAAACACTTAAAAATAAATTTTTGGCACGGTGGTTTATAGTACTGTTATTGATAGGGTTTCGTGAATAACACTTTACAACCTTACAGTACCCCTCTTTCTCCAGAATGACCACTTCTCTTCTCCCTATGGTGGTAAACTTATTGAATACTAGTTCTCATTAAACATGAGACTTTAAAAGAAAACAGGGGACTGAGGAGATAGCCCAAAGCACTGGAGAAAATGCTTTGCATGCAGGAGGGTAGGTTTTGATTCTGGTGCTACATGGTCCCCAGAGCACCACCAGGAGTAGCCCTTGAACACTGTCGGATATGGCTTAAAAACAAAACAAACAAAATAATTAAAAGTCCGGGATTCTCTAACTGAGCATGGGGTTGGTTGTCTGTCATCCAAGACAGCCTGATATTTCTAAAACAAGCATCTTCAAAGGCGAACAATACTTTATCATCTATGTGTGGCTTAGACATGCCATGAATTATCTGTGGTCAAGGTGAAGGTGTTCCCTTCACACTTTTCATTTTGATTGCCTTCTACAAGGAATTTAATATCATTTACATATTTATCTCAGTCAGATTTATAAAGGTTTCTGGCTACAAAGTGTTGTATCTTAAAGTCAAGTAGATAAGCAAATCTAGATTATGTGCTCTTCCAGGTTTTCTCTTCTGTTGCACATTTGTTTGACAAATGTTTATTGAGCATCCAATTCACAGTCTAGTAGAGGAGACAGACAACTGAACTGGAATTTTAAGACATTCTGATAGATGGCAAATGGGGTGGACACATGTGCAAGAAGAGTATATGGAAAGGGCACCTGATTCAGTGTGGAAATCAGAAAGTCTTCCTACAGAAGCAATTTTGAACCTGAGAATTGAAAGGTAGCAAGAGTTAGTTATGTAAGAGAGTTTTAGTGACCAGGAAACTGATGAGCCTATAATTTTTTTTTTTTTTTTGGGGGGGTCACACCCGGTGGTGCTCAGAGGTTACTCCTGGCTGTCTGCTCAGAAATAGCTCCTGGCAGGCACAGGGGACCATATGGGACGCCGGGATTCGAACCAACCACGTTAGGTCTTGGATCTTGGCTGCTTGTAAGGCAAACCTCCGGCCCCGAGCCTATAATTTCTTAAGGAGTTTAGATTTCACTCTGAGAATCATGGAGAATGGAAGGTATTTTGTTTCTGTTTTGTTTGTTTTTGCAGTGTTGGGAATCAAAATTGGGAAACAAGGCCTCACAGATGATGGGCCAGCACTCTACTATTAAACCACATCCCCCACCCTTACTGAAGAGTTTTAACCTGGTTGGAAAGTGGGGCGGGATATTAATTAACCATACTTGTAGTGTAGAAAGATTCCATGAGTTACGAATCAACTCTAGTGTTGAAGAAATAGTAAAGGAGTTAAAGCTCATGCACCATATGGCCCCTGTTCATTATATCCTAGATATATCTTGAATATTTGACCAATATCCTAAGGAGGAACCCTTTGGGTATTCAGACCCTTGGGAGGCTTCCATTTCCCCCAACCAATTTTACTCTTTTATTTATCTTGCTTAGTTGCAAGTAAATCACAATACTGAAACTGGTGAATGTGATAGTTTGCTGAGGGACAGTCTGGCCCTGTAGCTAGAAGATTCCTTTTAATAATTATAGGGAGGATTTTTAATTTTGATTATATCTTTTTGCCTTTAAAAACCTACAACGTTTCTTGCAATTGTCTCAAAACAAGAGATTGAATAAGGAGGAGTAGGTACATAGATGGTAGATGCTGTTGCTTGCTCTGTTTTCATTTCCGGGACATTGCTGTGATTTGCTACCCCCCACACCCCAAAAAATGCTCCCTGTGAGGAGAGGACCATTGGAATAGCAGCAGGGGAGAAAGGAAAGGAGGAACCACACGCAGATTCCTTCATTAAGAAAATATATTTGGCAAAGCCAGACAATGGTTTGAGTGAGTTAAAAATAACTCCTCGTGAAAAATTAATAGGGAGTTATAAGTGAGTGTTTTAATACAAGCTTACAGAGCAGGGCAGATTCTCGGGGCTGCTGGTGGCTGACTTCACAGATGGTGCAGGGTGTTTCTAGAGCTCAGTGTGGCCAGCGGTAGTTGTCGGCTAAGTGAGCTCACCTCCTTTCCCAAACCCTGGCGAGAAAAGAGATAGCAGGAATTTTAGGTTGTGAGTGACTGAGCCAGAAGACTTGTTTTTTTCCCCCTACCCCTTTTCATCCTAAATCAGGACTTAAAGTTTGTGAATTTGGGGACAGGGGATGTGACTCAGCAGTAGAGCACCTGCTTTGCATGTATCAAACTCTATTTCAGTCCCTAGCACCAAACACACACACACACATGCACACGCTTGTGCATGCAAACGCACACTCCCCCACATACACAGACACACAGATACTACTGGTAGGGTCAGGTATCTAACTAAAAGGCTGAGTACATACTTTGTTACGCATGCAGGAGGACGGGTTCTGTTCTCAGCACTGCATTCTTCCTTTCAGCACCACTAAAAAGGCACAACCCAC
The DNA here is from genome assembly GCF_024139225.1 of Suncus etruscus. Lineage (NCBI taxonomy): Eukaryota > Metazoa > Chordata > Mammalia > Eulipotyphla > Soricidae > Suncus > Suncus etruscus. The sequence continues at coordinate 80,337,215 of NC_064858.1, forward strand.
TACCCTCCAGCACAGAACTAGGAATAGCCCAAAGCATCTCTACATGTGACCCCAAACTAAACTAAAACAACAACAACAACAAAAAAAAAATCTGTGAATTTTGCCTAGTTGCTTTGGGTAAGGTTTATGGAACATCAGAATTACATCCCAGTCCTTTCTGTTTTTTTTGGGGGGGGGGAGTGGGGTGGGGGGTTTGGGGATCACATCCGGCAGTGCTCAGGGGTTATTCCTGGCTTTGCACTCAGAAATCACCCTTGGCAAGCTCTGGGTCCATGTGAAATGCTGGGATTTGAACCACCATCAGTCCTGGGTAGGCTGCATGCAAGGCAAACACCAATGTGCTATCTCTTCGGCCCCATCCTTTCTGGTTTGTTTGTTTGTTTTTCACTTCTTAGTAATTGACTATTGCATTTATTTCTCTGGTGTTTCTCTCCTTCTTGCAGATACTTATAAAAATTATTACCTTTTTTCTCCCTCTTTCTGTCTTTTCTTGGTATCACCATTATCTAGGTAAGTAGAGAGAAGGATTGAACTTATGTTCTTTGCTATCAGTACAGATATTGCAGAAAGTGAAGAAAGGGGACCAAAGAGACATTTGACTGTAGCTTAGCTGCATTGAGGGGTACAGGTTTAAAGACTGGGGGGACCAATATTTGTATTTTAGACCCAGATGATATTTTAAAAATGGTCTGTAATTGCAATGAGGCCCTCTAGGCCGTGAATTAATGTGTCATAACTCACGCCCAAGCACTGCGCAAACATCCCGTGTGTGAATTATTGCACAATAAATTCATGCCCTGTTGTGTCTTACAGCTTAATTAGTACATGAAGCTACATGAGTTAGACGAACCCAGTGGGATTATGTCATGTGGTGCGTAAAAAAGTAGAATGTTGGAAGGTATTTGGTGCTTTTTTTGAAGAGGAAAGCTGGAGTGATTTTTCTATGATGTCCTTTGGTTGGTGTTTGTGATAGTTGGTCTGCAACAGGTGACATTAACTTCTGAGCTTTGTCTGGTTTTATATATATATATATATATATATATATATATATATATATATATATATATATATATATAAAACACTATTGAGGCTATCAGATGAAGTATTGCCTCTGCCCTTAAGGGGCTTATATTCTAATCTATTCTAATAAGCTCGTTAAGAGGAAAGGCCATGGCTGCAACACAAAGTCAGTAGAGAGTGAGAAGTGTTAAGATCCTGAGAATTCAGAGTGGAGGATGATCATCGTTGTTATGACAGGCAGAGAGAGTGTGCCTGGTGCAATCAGAGAATAATTGATAAAGCAATGGCAGGTGGAGTTTTCCTCCTTAAGTGGGGGTAGGGAGAGATTCAAGGCAGAGAAAATTCCATTAGGAAGGCTCAGGGGGTGAAATTCTACAGAGTAGGTTATAGAGCCTTGACTCTGTGAAGGTGGCTAGAACCAGTGTTTCTATGTGCACAGAACACTTTAGTTTTGGGCCCACTCATCATGCTGTCTGGTTTATTCTACATTGTGTTCTTAAACTTTCTCTGTTCTTAAATTTTAAAAAACCCAATTGTTGTCAGTTTCAGTCCATCTTCTAAGAAAGTGCACAGTTGAGGGTTAGGAATCCTGTTATTAATATTGTTTTCCCTACTAAAGTCAATGTGAATTTGAGCAAGCTGCCTAGTTTTTTCTTCTTTCCTTCATTTCTTTCCTTCATTTTTCTTTCTTTCTTTCTTTCTTTCTTTCTTTCTTTCTTTCTTTCTTTCTTTCTTTCTTTCTTTCTTTCTTTCTTTCTTTCTTTCTTTCTTTCTTTCTTTCTTTCTTTCTTTCTTTCTTTCTTTCTTTCTTTCTTTCTTTCTTTCTTTCTTTCTTTCTTTCTTTCTTTCTTTCTTTCTTTCTTTCTTTCTTTCTTTCTTTCTTTCTTTCTTTCTTTCTTTCTCTCGTTCTCTTTCTTTCTCTCCCTCCCTCCCTTCCTCCCTCCCTCCCTCCCTCCCTTCCTTCCTTCCTTCCTTCCTTCCTTCCTTCCTTCCTTCCTTCCCTCCCTCCCTCCCTCCCTCCCTCCCTCCTCCCTCCCTCCCTCCCTCCCTCCCTCCCTCCCGTCCCTCCCTCCCTTCCTTCCTTCCTTCCTTCCTTCCTTCCTTCCTTCCTTCCTTCCTTCCTTCCTTCCTTCCTTCCTTCCTTCCTTCCTTCCTTCCTTCCTTCCTTCCTTCCTTCCCTTTTCTCAGGGGACTATATGGGATGTCGGGGATTGAACCCAGGTTGGCTGTGTGCAAGGTAAACACCCTACCCACTGTGCTCTCACTCCAGACCCAAGCTTTCTAGTTTCTTCAACTCTTTGCTTCTTTTTTGGGGAGATACAGGGAGTAACTCAGGGTCTAGCACATGGGGACCATGTGCTTTATCGCTGAGTTACATCCCTTGCATTCACTTTTTTGCCTTTTTTTAAAATCTCTAACATGAGAAGTCAGAGGGAATAATTTCTATTTTTTTTTTAAAATTTGATGGCTATACCAATGATGCTCAGGGCTTATTTCTGGTTCTATGATCAAAAATCCCTCTGGCAGTGCATAGGGGATCATATATAAAGTAAAAGATTAAATCCAGATCAGCTGTAGGCAAGACCTTATTCACTGTATTTTCTCTCTAGCCCTGAGAAAAAAATAATCCAAAATTTTATTTAGTTAAAAATATTCTAGCATTTTTCTCCAGTGCTTCTCCTTAGTCTATAATTGGCCTCTCTCCTAGAGATATCTAAACCTGTCTACTTTTTACTATAGTACATTGGAATTTGAGGGCTACATTAAACAGTACTCCAGTCCTTTCTATGTTTGGAGCCAAATGATAATTAGGACAGAGAATATCTGGTGGCTGAATTGTCATCTTTAGATCTGCAATCTATCTGCATGGCTAATATCTCTACTAAATTAGGTATCTACCCCTAGTCATAGACAGCGCCCATTTCAGGACAGAGCTGGTTTTTATTAGATTTTCTCAGGTTTGAGCAAGTTGAAATGCATGTATCTGGTGAGCAGAATGGCTTCGGAAAAACTGAACAGAACAATACAAAATCAAAAACCACAAATCCCAAAGTGATTGAGTGGCTTCACTTCTCAATTGAAAAAGTCAAGGTAGGGGATAGTGTGGGAAGAGGCTGGTAATATCATCCTATTCTATGGTCTTCAAACTTTAGCATGAAAGAGCATCCCCTAAATAACATGTTCAAAACACAAATTGCAGAGCATTTTAAATCAGTAGGTATGGGTGGGGCCTCGACTGCATCTTTCATAAATTCCTAAGGATGCTGCCAGTCCAGATCTCATCCTTTGAAAACTAAAACTCCACTGAAATCTCTCCATATGTAAATATGAATTAAGTTTGTCAATCAAAAGGTCCCTTCTAATTCTTCATTTAAAAAACACCTAGTTGTGCAAGAGAGATAACATGGAGGTAGGGCATCTGCCTTGCATGCAGAAGGATGGTGGTCCAAATTCCAGCATCTCATATGGTTCCCAGAAGTGATTTCTGAGTGTAGGGCCAGGAGTAACCCCTGAGTGCAGCTGGGTGTGACCTAAAAACTAAAAACAAAGCAAAACAAAACAAAACAAAAACCCCAAACGCCCCCCCCAAAACACCTAGTTACAGGGCTGCAGAGGTAGAACAGTAGATAAGGTGCTTGCCTTGCACATGAATAACCTAGGTTTGATCCCTTTCATCCCAGATGGTCTTTCCAAGTATTACCACGTGTAATTCCTGAGTGCAGAGCCAGGACTAATCGCTGAGTATCACAGGGGTTACTAAAAGTCAAGAAATATAAAATTGGGGCCGGGCGGTGGCGCTAAAGGTAAGGTGCCTGCCTTGCCTGCGCTAGCCTTGGACGGACCGCGGTTCGATCCCCTGGTGTCCCATATGGTCCCCCAAGCCAGGAGCAACTTCTGAGCACATAGCCAGGAGTAACCCCTGAGTGTTACCGGGTGTGGCCCAAAAACCAAAAAAAAAAAAAAAAAAGAAATCTAAAATTAAAAAACCCACATAGTGGGGCCGGAGAGATAGCATAGCGGTAGGGCATTTGCCTTGCAAGCAGTTGATTAGCCCAATGGTGGTTCGAATTCCAGCATCCCATATGGTTCCCCCACTGCCTGCCAGGGGCAATTTCTGAGCGCAGAACCAAGAGTAATCTCTGAGCGCTGCTGCCGCTGGGTGTGATTCAAAAATCAATCAAACAAACAAATAAACAACCCCCCAAACAACAACAACAACAAAAATAACACCAAAAAAAAAAAACCAACAAAACAAAACCCACTTAGTTAGAAGCCAAAGAGATATTTCCGGATTAAGTCACATTCCTTGCATTTGACTAACTCCTGGTTTGATTCCCAGCATCACATAATTCTCCAAGCATCGCCAGGTGCAACCTTGAAGGCTCCTGAGCACTGCTGGAGCAGCCCAGGTAATTCCTGGCATCTGGGCCCTTGCATCAAACCTTTGGTCTGAGTGACTAAAAATTGCTGAGAAGGCCACTTAGTTCTCCAAAAAAAATATATAACTAATTTGAATACCATAGTTATCTATGTATCTTTATTGTCTTTAATATGTCCCTGGTTTATAGATCATAGGTCTAGAGTATATTTTGTTTATTCCCCCTCAGCACATAACCAAGTTCTAGACACCTAAATGTTAAAAATACCTGGGATCAGTGAGACAGTATAGAAGGTACAGTGCTTGGTTCTGCATGCAGCAGACCTGGGTTTGATTTCATATTATTCTCTAAGCCCCACCAAGAGTAACCCCTGAGCAAAGATCCAGGAATAAGCCCTGAGTATCACCAGGTGTGTCCCCAAAACAAAAACAAAAACAAAACAAAATTTGGCACCCAGGAGATGACACTCTGCCTTATGAGTGTGTGAATGTGAGTCAATCTCCAGTGGCATTACATGTGCTGAACTTTGCTACCAGTTATCCCATACACTGCAACCAATTTCCCCTGTGCTATCAGGTATCTGAGCACCACAGCTGAATGGTTGTGACTCCAGAGAGCGTGTAGAAAAGTTAGAACACCACACAGAGAAAGTGCGACCCCTGGTGAGCATGTGAGTCATTGTCACATGATCAGTAGAGGGTTTTTTTTTTTTTTTTTGATCAGTAGAGTTTAACCTTCAAGTACACAACTAAAATGGGCAAACATTTGATAATTATAACCAAAGCAAATAAATCGATAATATATGTTTAATTGGATGGAATTCAATACTCAATTCAAAATGAATATATTTGAAAAATTGAAGAAGATATTTTCTTTTTTATGTTGTTTCTGAACCACACCTGAAAGTGATCAAGGCTTCCAATTCTTCCTAGCTCTGTGCTCAGGGATTACTCCTGGTGGTTCTGGATCTAACTGGGATCAGCCATGTGCAAGACAAGAGCCTTACCCCTGTGTTATCTTTCAGGCTTTGCCTTATGCATTTCTTTGGTACAAAAGATTTTATTTCCTTTCTGATAGCACTGTCTCTTAAATCTTCTTTAAAACATTTTTAGAAGACTTCTTTGACAAAAAGCATTCTCCTATCCTTTTGGTGTCTAGCAGCTTGTACATTTTTTTTTTGGTTTAGCTTTGACTGAGTCTTAATGACTGTCATGTCATCTTAGTGGAATCTTGTACAGGGTAAGGTCTAGGTTCTCTTCTTCCTCTGGATCCAACAGTGAGAACAGTGCTGTTTATACAAAGAGCAACAAGAGCTAATACAACCCTGCGGCAGGGTATTGCCTGATGACCTCCCTTGGTTCCTCCCCATGTCTTCCCATGAAATTTGGGGATGGGCAGGAAGTAGCAAAATTGCTTCAACCCACCCAACCTGACCCTAGGGAATCCCTGACGACTAGACTGGCTCCAGCGTGGGCACAACAAACATCTTTCTCCAAGCAGTTAGAGTTTTATGCTTTGACATATAAGAAAAGTCAGTGTTTTCCTATGTGTTTGTATAAGGTGTCTGCCCTGGGAGAGAGAGAAGCCAAGTGACTGTTGCATTTCTAACATTCCTAACAGGGAATTTGTGATATCAGGGAAACTTTCTAGAGACAGAGGTTTCTAACAGAGATTGAGATATACACAGCAATATTATCATTGCCTCTAGAAAGGAAGAGTAAAAGCCAAGAAGAGATGTCAAGGGATACTCACTAGAGGAATATATAAATAGAGAAATTAGGGAAATAAAAGAAACAGGTAAGTTAGAAAAGAAATTGAATAGTGTGGCCAAATTGCTAACAGTGTGAATAAAACTCTTGCCTTGCATACAGCTGACCTGAGTTCCATTCCCATAACCTCATATCCCATGAGCCTTGGCAGGAGTGATCCCTGAGCACAGAGCCAGAAGTAAGCTCTGAGTACTGACAGGGGTGGCTGAAATAAAAGAAAAATAAAGGAACGGTGAGAAGAAGAAAAAGGAAAAAGAGAAAAAAAAGAAAAGAGCAATTCAGGTTTCAGGGACCTATCGTCATGAAAAAAAAAAACTCTTGTGAGAATTGTGTTTTTTACACATTCAAAGTAGAACTTATGAACCACATTTCTATTGCATATTTTGCTATAGAGGAGGCTTCTCAATCAGGAAGGCTTGGTATATGATTTGCATTGGCATCCGTAGGCTAGATAGATAAGAGGGTACATGATTCTTCCTGAGACACTTGTAGAAATCAGCTTCATGCCATTTAGACTCTTGCTTTTTAAAGCATAGTCCATGGGCCAATAGCAGGGTGTCATCAGGCAGCTGATTAGAAATGCAGATTCTTTTTTTTTTTTTTTAATTTATTTAAACACCTTAATTACATACATGATTGTGTTTGGGTTTCAGTCATGTAAAGAACACCACCCATCACCAGTGCAACATTCCCATCACCAATGTCCCAAGTCTCCCTTCGCCCCACCTGACCCCCGCCTGTATTCTAGACAGGCTCTCCATTTTCTTCATACATTCTCATTATTAGGACAGTTCAAAATGTAGTTATTTCCCTAACTAAACTCATCACTCTTTGTGGTGAGCTTCCTGAGGTGAGCTGGAACTTCCAGCTCTTTTCTCTTTTGTGTCTAAAAATTATTATTACAAGGGTGTCTTTCATTTTTCTTAAAACCCATAGATGAGTGAGACCATTCTGCGTTTTTCTCTCTCTCTCTGACTTATTTCACTCAGCATAATAGATTCCATGTACATCCATGTATAGGAAAATTTCATGACTTCATCTCTCCTGACAGCTGCATAATATTCCATTGTGTATATGTACCACAGTTTCTTTAGCCATTCGTCTGTTGAAGGGCATCTTGGTTGTTTCCAGAGTCTTGCTATGGTAAATAGAGCTGCAATGAATATAGGTGTAAGGAAGGGGTTTTTGTATTGTATTTTTGTGTTCCTAGGGTATATTCCTAGGAGTGGTATAGCTGGATCGTATGGGAGCTCGATTTCCAGTTTTTGGAGGAATCTCCATATCGCTTTCCATAAAGGTTGAACTAGACAGCATTCCCACCAGCAGTGGATAAGAGTTCCTTTCTCTCCACATCCCCGCCAACACTGTTTATTCTCATTCTTTGTGATGTGTGCCATTCTCTGGGGTGTGAGGTGGTATCTCATCGTTGTTTTGATTTGCATCTCCCTGATGATTAGTGATGTGGAACATTTAGAAATGCAGATTCTTGGGCCCCATCCCAGATCTACTGAATGAGAGGTTGCTTTTGAAACTAACTCTTGAGTGGTTTTTGCTTATCAAGTTGGAGAAGCATTGGCTTGAGGATTAGTAGATGATGACTGACCTCCACTGAACACTGTGGAACATTCTGAGGACTTTGGAATTGAGAGCACAAGAGGAGGGGCCTACACTGAAGACACTGAATTTTGGGAAGAGGGAGGAGGTGGGTTCTGGCTCACCTCCTTGTCTCCAGGCCTCCCACACTAGTCACCATGCCAGGGTTTGGCTTTCTGCCCACTTTGGGAAAATGCCTGCTGTGCCCACGCTGGAGTCAGCCTGGTCCTCAGGGTTTCCCCTGGGGCAAGCTTTGTGTGGGTTGGCACTGCTGTCAATTTTGCTTCTCCTGCTTGGACGGACTGAAAGGGACTGGGGAGGTCATATTAGTCATGTGCCCATCTCAGGGTTGTACTGTCCATTAATCAAATGATTAATAATTTGATAAAACAAATTGAGCACAGTAGATAGAACATTTGCCTTGCATGCGGCCGACCTGAGTTCAATCCCTGGCATCCCATGTAGTCTCCTATCCCTGCCAGGAGTAATTTCTGAGCGCAGTGCCAGAAGTAACTGCTGAGCACCTCTAGGTGTGACCCAAACACTCCCCTCGAATAAAAAGGAGTTCTTAATTATTTGTAGTGGAAATTCAGATCTTTTCATCTCCCCTTTTCTATTGTTCTAGGGGCCACAACTGTTGGTACTTAGTGGACTGTGTGGTGCTAGGGATTGAATTCAAGGCCTCATTCATGCTAGGTTTGTGTTCAATGATCCCTAAATTAATGCATTTTATTTATTTATTTTTAATTTTTTGGGCCACATTTGGCGGTGCTCATGGCTTACTTATTTTGGGCTCTATGCTCAGGGCAGGACTTGGGGGAACCATATAAGATACCTGGGTGAGTTTAATTTAAGTCAAGCATCTTAACCACTGTACTATCTCTTTGGCCCCTCCAAAATGAATGCTTTTGAGTCTTTTTTTTTTTTTTGGTTGTCTTTTTTTTTTTTTTTTGGTTTTTGGGTCACACCCGGCAGCGCTCAGGGGTTACTTCTGGCTCCAGGCTCAGAAATCGCTCCTGGCAGGCTCGGGGAACCATATGGGATGCCGGGATTCGAACCACTGTCCTTCTGATGCAAGGCAAGTGCCTTACCTCCATGCTATCTCTCCGGCCCCTTGGTTGTCTTTTCACAAGTTAATGACATGAGATATAGAATTCCATAGGTCCACAGTCATAGGCAATGGGAAAAAGTTACCAGGTTTGAGATTATTATTCTAAAGCTTTTGAGGGTCTATATGCTTCACGCCCAATATGGAGGGGTGATATAAAGACATCAGTATTTAAGTGAAACAGTTTGAGAATGAACACAAGGAAGAACTTTCTGAGATTAGTGGGGAGGGTTGATGGAGATAGAGGATGAAGACTCTCTGGCCAAGTTATGGATGTATCATTTTTTTTAGAAAGTCTTGAAGGGCTTCTTCCTGAAAAAAAAATCATAAAATAAACTCTCAAAAAATTTCTCCCGAGGCCGGAGAGATAGCACGGAGGTAAAACATTTGCCTTGCATGCAGAAGGATGGTGGTTCGAGTCCCGGCCTCCCATATGGTCCCCTGCCAGGAGCGATTTTTGAGCGTAGAGCCAGGAGTAAATCCTGAGCTCAGCTGGGTGTGAGCCAAAAACAAACAAACAAAACCCCCAGCAAAACAAACAAAAAAATTTCTATTCCAAGAATTCTCCAGTCAGCTCCTTAAATAAAAGGCTGGAGTAGATGTGTGGTGACAGAAAGCAGTGAACCGTGGAGACAATGAAAAATGGAAGGGGGGGGGGCGGGCGGTGGCGCTAAAGGTAAGGTGCCTGCCTTGCCTGCGCTAGCCTTGGACGGACCGCGGTTCGATCCCCCGGTGTCCCATATGGTCCCCCAAGCCAGGAGCAACTTCTGAGCACATAGCCAGGAGTAACCCCTGAGCGTTACCGGGTGTGGCCCAAAAAACCAAAAAAAAAAAAAAAAGAAAAATGGAAGGGAAAATGATTTCATTAGAGTATAGGCACCGTTTCTAAAAATTTTAAAGCAAGGCTGAATTTAGGAGGACACATCACATTGTAGAGCTAAGTAAGAGTTTTAGATTTCTTTTTATTTTCCCAACTCTTTTTCTGGCAAGTCTTTATCTGGTTTCATGAAGATTTTAAAAACACCTAAGTGGAAAGAGTTTATCTTTCATTTATTGCTCCTTTATTGCTCCAAAGTATAAAAAATGATGATAATATCCATTAAAAAGTTACCAAAATTTCCAAGGTGGGAATGTAGATCATTAGTAAACCACTGCATTTGATCCCTATATTCTATATCACATGACCCACCCCCAGCATTATAGTATAGTCCCATATCAATTTAAAAATTATATTTTGGGGCCCGGAGAGATAGCACAGCGGCGTTTGCCTTGCAAGCAGCTGATTCAGGACCAAAGGTGGTTGATTCGAATCCCGGTGTCCCATATGGTCCCCCGTGCCTGCCAGGAGCTATTTCTGAGCAGACAGCCAGGAGTAACCCCTGAGCACCACCAGGTGTGACCCAAAAACCAAAAAAAATATATATATATATTTTTTGTTATAAGTTATATATTAAAAAATTAAACCTTGTTATAAGTATATCATTTAATAATTGAATTCACTTTTTTTTACATTGCTGGACATTGATTCCAAGGTGCTCTGCCTCTGGGCCACATTCTGGGCCCTAAAAAGCTAATTCAATGGAATAGTTCTATAAGTTGAATCTTCTCTTGCAGAAATGGAAACCCAGGAATTCAGTAATTTGTAAAAAAGTAAGTCATGAAACTCAGATTTGTATCAAATTTGAACAAAATCTATGCTGCTGATCCTGAGCTTTATTCTGCTCAGAGCAGCGGGCCCGTGAGGGATCAATGATCCTTAAAGCTCAATTGAATATATGAAAATGATTGAAATATGGTGGATAATTCCAAATAGTGAATAATAAAAAAACTATTTCTATTTGTTTTTTTTGGAATGTAGTCAGAGGCACACTTAGTGACACATGCAAGCCTATCCTCAGACATTCCCTCATTCACCTTCTCTCAGCCCCACCCTGTAGTCAGGAGCTTGAAAGGGAGAGAGGCTATGTATTTTTATATTAATAAAGCAGCTCATTGAAAGTCAAGTGTATCTATACTCCGTGGACAGATGTGTTTGCATCTGATTGGAAATAAACACAAAGAGGTAGTGTACACCATATTTTGGTGAGTCTAGAAACAGGAGTGAGTGTTTTTCTATTAGACTGGTGTGTGTGTGTGTGTGTGTGTGTGTGTGTGTGTGTTTGTGTGTACAAATCCTAAAGGAGTTAAACTAGCTATAGGGAACTGACTGCCTTCCACCCCTGGCCTTGGTTGATGTGTTTGTACCAAATACTGATATTTATTTTTCATCACCTCTCAAGGGAACCTCAATGAGTTTTCTTTCTGGGAAGTTTATGGCTAAGATGCTGGGCTGCTTTGGGGCCCCTATAAATCTGCTATAATCAGAGGAAGTTGCAGAGAAAGAAACAGCAGCCGCAAGGCAATCCCTTCTGTCTTTACTTTCTAACCTAATACATAGTCGCCCTTGTATGCACAGCCTCTTGTAACTACTGTTGTTCTCTAGAACTCTTGGGTGGAAGGGGTTATGAGAAATAATCATTTCATTTACTTCTTTGTTTCCAGGTGCTATGATATACTTATTTTAGCTATCCCAGATAGAGGAGTGTTAAAATAATGCTAATTAAGAAATGTAAGTTGAGGTGGCAAGAAATTGGTTATTTATAAAATTGAAATCACAAAACCTTCAAATTTTTCTTAAAAGAAAAGGTAGTCAAAGGAGTTGAATATATTAACATTTAAAAAAAATGTTTTCTCTTACATACTCTGAGAAGCAGAGGCAAGGTAGCAAATGCAGCATCAAAACACCCCTCCTCCATCTTCAAAGCTGGTAGTTGGTAGATTTTTTTATGAGGGATTTTTATGACAAACTTTACTTTACATTTGACATTTAACAGCATCCCTTGTCCAAGAAAGGAGGAAATATAGAAATTTATTGACATACAGTGTCAGAAGATGGAGGAAAAGCAACTATGAAGGAGGAGGGGGGTCTTTCCTTTCTCCAGGTATGCAAATCACCTAAGTTAATTTGTGCATATGCTTTTCTGTGCTTTGTGCTTTTCTTAGTAATGAGATTAAGAAATCATTTTCTTGTTAATAAAGAACTCAGTGGGGGGATAGAGGAGATGAAACATATAGATGGAGGGATAATGGGTACCCTGTCTTATTTGAATCTTATATTCCTCAAATAAGATCCAATGCAAGAGAAATGGAGATGAATGGAGCCTGAACTGGCATTCAGTCCTGTTCTGTTGTTTACCCTCGAGCTTCTGTAGCTTTATCTTGAGTTTCACTAGTCATTACACTTCAACTATCAAATAATCTTCAAAGAAATTCTTCCCAGTAGTTTTTTTCCCCCCTAAAATTCTCTTGTCCTCAATTGCTGACTTTAGAAAGCCTATGTAATAATCTCCAGTGTAACTAAATGTCACATCCTGCCTGTTTTTTTTGTTTTTTTGTTTTTTGTTTTTTGATCACCCTAGTCAGAAAACACTTTGAATGCTTATTCTCCTTTGATTATGTCAGTCTTACATGTTCTTTCTTTTTTTTTGGGGGGGGGTTTGGGCCACACCCGGTGGTGCTCAGGAGTTACTCCTGGCTGTCTGCTCAGAAATAGCTCCTGGCAGGCACGGGGGACCATATGGGACATGGGGATTCGAACCAACCACCTTTGGTCCTGGATTGGCTGCTTGCAAGGCAAACGCCGCTGTGCTATCTCCCCGGGCCCCTATATGTTCTTTCTTAAGTTATTGTCTATTTTGAGGATGTGCTCTCTTTTTCTCTTTCCCTTTCTCTCCCTGTAATACCCTCCCTCTCAGCTCTCAGTAGTGGCACGCCTTGTGTAGGGGCTACTTCTGGCTCTCAGTTTAGGGATAACTGCTGGCTGTATTTTGCGGACTATGTGTTATGCTGGGAATAGAACAGGGGTAGGCTGCATACAAGGCAAATGCCTTACCTCCTTTACTCTCTTTGGCCATTGAGCTCTCTCTGTCTCTGTTTCTCTCTGTCTCTCTGTCTCTCTCTCTGTCTCTCTCTGTCTCTCTCTGTCTCTCTCTGTCTCTCTCTGTCTCTCTCTCTGTCTCTCTCTCTGTCTCTCTCTGTCTCTCTCTGTCTCTCTCTCTGTCTCTCTCTCTGTCTCTCTCTGTCTCTCTGTCTCTGTCTCTCTGTTTTATGTTGGTGAGGATTCACCCCTGACTGTATTCCTGGCTCTGTGCTCAGGGGTCATTCCTGGTGATGCTCAGAGGATTATATGTTGTACTCAAGATCATCCACATAAAAGGAAGGGCTTTTCTACCCAAACCATCTCTCCATTCCCTAGTTTTCTCTCTTATTCAATTCTAAGTTTCTAGGTAGAGTGACTTTGTTCTGTATATGTTTATGTTTTATTTATAGCACACAGACATAACTTTGTCAATGGAAAATAGTAGGAAAAGAGACCATGGGTGAAAATGTGAAATTAGAGGTATTGTGGATATTGATTAAGAAAAGGTGGGGCCAATGAGGTGGCGCTAGAGGTAAGGTGTTTGCCTTGCAAGTGCTAGCCAAGGAAGGACCGTGGTTCTATCTCCCAGCGTCCCATATGGTCCCTTCAAGCCAGGGGCGATTTTTGAGCGCTTAGCCAGGAGTAACCCCTGAGCATCAAACGGGTGTGGCCCAAACCCCCCCCCCAAAAAAAGAAAAGGTATTATTAATCATGGACATGTTTTGGGGGCTATTAACTTAATCAAATTAATAATCAAATTATTTGTTTGTTTGTTTTTTGTCCACACCCAGTGACACTCAGGGGTTACTTCTGGCTATGCGCTCAGAAATTGCTCCTGGCTTGGAGGACCATATGGAATGCTAGGGGATCGAACCGCGGTCCATCTTAGGCTAGCACGGGCAAGGCAGATGCCTTACCATTGCTCCAGCCCCAACGAGTGTTGATTTTTGTTGTTTGGGTTTTTTTTTTTTTGGTTAATCAAATTATTCGGACATTTTAGCTTGCCAGTAGAATTACTCTTATATAAGTTCAAAATCATCTTTTATTTAAATATAGATTTAAATGTTGACTCATTTAAATATAAATATTTTCTTAGTGTAAAATAAATGAACACAACAAGAATGCTATTAAAATGAAAGTTTAAACAATTTCAAATCGTAATTAAATGCATAAAAATAAACAGTCTTGTGTTAAAGAATAGCCTTTTTGGGGGTTATGGAAAGAGCACAGAGGTTAGGGTGCTTGTCTTGTACATATTCAATCCCTGGCATCCCATCCCTTAGCACTACTAGGAGTAATTTTTTTGGGGAAGCCACACACAGTAGTGCTCAGGGGTTACTCCTGGCTTTGTGCTCAGAAATTACTATTGGCAGTTTCCTGGAACATATTGGATGCTGGAGATCGAACCCAGATCAACTCTGTGCAAGGCAAACACCCTAACTTCTGTGCTATCATTCAGATCCCTAGGAGAAATTCTTTTTTTTCCCCCCTTCCTTCTAGGAGTAATTTTTGAGTGCAGAGCAAGGAGTAATCTCTGGACATTACCTGTGTAACCCTCACCACCCTCTTAAAAATAATAGCTTTCTTGTATAGGAACGTTGGGAAATGCCTTTCTGGTCACTGTGATATATTTATCCTACTAAATTGATGAATTAATTCAATTTATAGCCTAAAGACAATAACAAACCAATAACAGAATAGCATCCTTCCCACTAGGGGGCATTTTTGTCAACCCAACATAAGGTTTGGTTCCTTGGTCCTACCTACCAACCTCCTCTTTGCCTGGGAAAGGGAAAATCAGGGCCTCTCCTTGCTTCAGGAAGGACCCTGCCCCCTCTTTTCTATCCTAGGACTCACTGAGCAAAACAGGTGTTAAGAGCTTTGATCTTGCTAGACACTTGGAGACAGATCAAGGTAGAGGCCTCTAAAATAATGCCCCGGGATATGAGAAGCTGGGGGAGAGATGGAGACAGGTAGACAGAGAGGCAACTTGCTGTCACAGAGACACCCCATTTACCTCCCACCTCAGTCTCTGTGGGATTTAGGCTCTGCCCTTCTTGAGAACCAGCCAGGGCCTTTGGGATTTGTGGGGAGGTAAAATATTCCTTGTGTAAATTTAGAGACACCCCTGACCCCTTGGCTATTTTTGGATAAGAGTCATTTTTCCAAGATTGAAGACAATCAAGGCTGTGAGTTGTGTACTCCCCTAGCAGTGTTAGGAAGTTCTTTCCTTATCAGTATTTTCCTTTGATTTTCCTCCCATAGTTCAGTTTCTTATGTCCACGACATTTACACAAGTTGTAAATATTGGTTCCTGTCTCTTATGAAAGATTGATGACATTAAGACTTGGAAGTATGGGGCCGGAGAGATAGCACAGCAGTAGGGCATTTGCTTTGTACGTAGCTGATCCAGACGATGTCCAGACGATGTCCAGACGATGGTTTGAATCCCGGCATCCCACATGGTCCCCTATGGCGCCAGGAGCGATTTCTGAGCGCAGAGCCAGGAATAAACCTGAGCACCGCCAGGTGTGACCCAAAAAGCCAAAAAGCCAAAAAGCCAAAAAAAAAAAAAAAAAAAAGACATGGAAGTACGTAAGAAGAATTTGAGACTGATGCCTATATATATATATATTTTTGGGGGGGTCACACCCGGCGGTGCTCAGGGGTTACTTTTGGCTCTGCACTCAGAAATTGCTCTTTGCATGCATGCGGGACCACATGGGATGCTGTGATTCGAATCACCAATCGTCCTGGATCAGCTGCATTCAAGGCAAACTCCCTATCTCTGTGCTATCTCTCTGGCCCCTGTTTTTTTTTTTTTTTTTTTTTTCCCCACACCTGGCAGTGCTCAGGGGTTACTCCTGGCTCTGCGCTCAGAAATCGCTCCTGGCAGGCTCAGGGACCATATGGGATTCCAGGAATTGAACCCAGTTTTATCCTGGGTTAGCCGTGTGCAAGGCAAATGCCCTGTTGCTGTGCTCTTTCTGGCTCCAAGATGTCTAGCTACTTTATGCCCACTAACTCTTTCCTACCCCTTGTTTTCATGGCACATTTTTTCTTTTTTGTTTATATAAAATCTTTATTTAAGCACCATGATTACAAGCATGATTGTAGTTGAATTTCAGTCATAAAAAGAACACACACCCCCATTCACCAGTGCAGCATTCCCACCACCAATGACCCCCCCCCCCACTCCTGCCTGTATTCGAGACAGGCATTCTATTTCTCTCACTCATTTGGTTACTTATTCAAGACTATGATTCTTCTCTCACAAAGGACTTAATCATGCTCAAGTACAGTTCAGATTATTGAGAAGGTCTTAGTTGAGCTAATACAAATATCTAGAATTGAACTTGTAGCCTTTAGCTCCCACCCCACTGGAACCAACTTCTTTGTAACTGATGTGCTGTACAAGAATAAAGGGTATTCCCTCTCCTCAAATGAATCCTAACTCTTTTATCCACATAGCCCAAAAAATGTACATCGAAGTACCTCATTACTTGGTTTTGAGGAGATGTTTTTTGGAAGGTGAAGTTTATATAGTTATATAAATTATATATATAATTTGCTTGATAAGGGTTCACAAAACATACTTCTGATTATTCAGAACAGGCATTTTTTTGTACTGGCACTGAGTAGCCCTTAAAAAGTCAAGTTCTGGGGCCGGGCGGTGGCGCTAAAGGTAAGGTGCTTGCCTTGCCTGCGCTAGCCTTGGACGGACCGCGGTTCGATCCCCCGGTGTCCCATATGGTCCCCCAAGCCAGGAGCAACTTCTGAGCACATAGCCAGGAGTAACCCCTGAGCGTTACCGGGTGTGGCCCAAAAACCAAAAAAAAAAAAAAAAAAAAAAAAAAAAAAGTCAAGTTCTTGTCAAATGGGTCATTGGTTGTGCCTGAAGCAGAGAACACAGAGGGGTCGCAATAGCTCCTCCCATCTGCTCTGTGGCTAGAAGCAGAGACAAGATGAAATGGCTTTAGATCTGGGGATGGATTTTTTTTTTTTACCATGGGTTTATGGTAAATAAAATGGATCAGAAGAAAGAAAGAGGAAAGAACATACACGAGGATAGAGAAATGGTTAAAGTGATTCCTGAACTCAAAGAACCCAGATTTACATAGAGAACTGAATTAATAATTTCTGAGCTGTACTTGTAGCCTCACTGGAGGTCCTTTCTAGAGTCTATTCCTCAGTGAGAAGCTGTATTATTGGCTCCCTTCTTAAACAGACAGGACAGGACATGTAGCTCAGGGCAGGCCAGGGCAGATTCTGGTGCCAGGCTGACATTAATGTGGGTGAACATGGGCAGATTTTCCCAAGGAGTTTTGTTAAAAATATGGTAGAGGGAGAAGGAGAGGATGAGAGATAGAAGAAAGGGGATTCGGTTATCCTCATAGGGTTTGTTGGTTTAAGGATATGAGAGAAGACATTTTCACCAGAATCATGGTCTTTGGTAACTGATCTACTTCCATACTTTATTGTTTTTGACCACTTCCCCAAATCATTTTCTGATCTTTCATTCCATCATAAGAATTTTTCTTGTTAAATGTCCTTTGATATTTTTATAATCTATCCCAGGAGGACACCTCAAAGTCCTTACTTCTTTCTATAAATGTCTCTATAACACTAGAGCAGAATATCTATTTCTCCTTTAAACCTAAACTCATTTCCTTTTCTGACCAAAAAAAAAAAAATCATCTTCTGGGGTCCAGAGAGATAGAACAGTGGTAGGGCATTTGCTTTGCAAGTGGCCAACCCAGGACCAACGGTGGTTTGAATCCCGGCATCCCAGATCCTGTGCCTGCCAGGAATGATTTCTGAGCAGAAAGCCAGGAGTAATCCTTGAGCACTGCCAGGTGTGGCCCAAAACCAAAAAAAAAAAAAAAATTATTCTATGGTTCCCCACTCTTCTCTCCTCTTCCTTTTCTTCCTTGGCAGCAGAATTATTTCTTTTTATGACCACTCAGTGAAGTTGGAGAAAACATTCTATTTGCATTTCTTTTACTTTGCTCTTGGCTCTTCAGTGTTGATTCTCTCCTTGCAATCTCTTCTCACCCTTCCTTATGTCCTCTTAACTCCTTTCTACCTACTACTGCCTGAGAAGTTCTCACCTGCTTTTCTCTCCTTTTCTCTTTTTAGTCTTCTGCATGCCTAATTCCAACTTTGAGAACATAGAAAGATAAGATTTATGGACACTCTCAATTCAATAGAATTTCACAATTCTTAGTAAAAGAGTCAGAGAAAGATAAATACTGTTTGATCTTTCTTGTACTGTATCTAAGAAATTAAGCTCATTGGGGGCCTGAGCAGTGGTGCAAGGAGTAGGGTGTTTGCTTTGCATGTGCTAACCTAGGACGAACCATGGTTCAGTCTCTCAAGGGAGTAGTTTTGGGTGGTCAGACTTCAGAAAAAGCCTGATAGTACTGATAATCAGCATCAACACAGATGTTCTATAACAGCATTTCTCAACTTTTTCAGGCTGTATCCCCATTTGATGTTGTTTTCTTTTTTTCTGTGACCTGTCATTTTACTGGTTGACATTGTAGTCTTGTGCTATTACTCCCATTTACACAGTTTTCATCTATGGCCCCTTGTGATGCCATGGTCATGCACAGGGAGCCCACAAAGGAGAACCAAGGAGGGGGAACTCTTATATGCAGGGATGGAGATGAAAATAAAGTGTACTGGGGCCAGAGAGATAGCATGGAGGTAAGTCGTTTACCTTTCATGCAGAAAGTCATTGGTTCAAATCCCGGCATCCCATACGGTCCCCCATGCCTGCCAGGAGCAATTTCTGAGCATGGAGCCAGGAGTAACCCCTGAGCACTGCTGGGTGTAACCCCTGAGCACTGCTGGGTGTGACCCAAAACCACACACACACACACACACACACACACACACACACACACACACACAAAAGAAAAGAAAAGAAAAGAAAAAAAGGAAAACCTTCATCCTATGAAACACTATTTCTCTAATTATTTTTTCTTTTCATTTTCTTAATTCAGAAATTGTTTTGTGGGCTCATAACATAACTGAATTATCTCAAGAAGGTATCATATACCAAGGTCATACATAGCTTGGACTCGTATTAATGCAGCTTCAGCAGAGGTTTAATCTTTGTTTATGCTGTTTTTTAGACATAGTTTTAGCCTACTGGGCTTCACTTTATTTTATTTTATTTATTTTTTGTTTTTTGTTTTTGGGCCACACCCAGCAGTGCTCAGGAGTTATTCCAGGCTCTGTGCTCAGAAATCACTCCTGGAAGGCTCAGGGGACCATATGGAATTCTGGGGATCAAACCAGGGTTGGCTGCTTGCAAGGCAAATGCCATACCCTCTGTGCTCTGGCCCCTGAGCTTTACTTTATTTATAATTAGCTCAAGATCAGAGGTTGAGTAGACAAAAAATGATTTTTTTTAATATTTCTATGTCTTAATTTGTCCAGCTATCCAATTCAGAATAGACCGGTGGAGACAAATAAGGCTGTGAGAATAATAACGAAAGCAACTATCAAGTTTTTTTTTTTTTTTTTTTTGGTGGTTTTTGGGTCACACCCGGCAGTGCTCAGGGGTTACTCCTGGCTCCATGCTCAGAAATTGCTCCTGGCAGGCACGGGGGACCATATGGGATGCCGGGATTCGAACTAATGACTTTCTGCATGAAAGGCAAACGCCTTACCTCCATGCTATCTCTCCGGCCCCTATCAAGTTTTTATATTAGAAAACTATGAAAGTTCCCTTTTATTTCATTTTGCAAGAATTCTATGAAATAGATGATAGATACTATTCTCATTTTACAGATGAGAATCTGAAGCTTAGAAAGATGAAACCCACTTTTGAGTCTTGTCTAATTCACAAGTCTTGCTTTTACCTGCTACTGTGCTATATTGTACAACCAACTTTTGGAGATCTTAGATGAAAGATTTTTATTATTATGCCACTGTTTAGTCTAAAGTGGAATCAAGAAAATTCAGATGCGTTTACTCTGAAAAGTGCAAGATCCTAACTATACCAACAACTATCATGACAATGGTAATGAGTGAGAGAAGTCGAATGCCTGTCTCAAATATAGGCAGGGGTTGGAGGAGGAGTGAGATGGGGGCATTGGTGGTGGGAATGTTGCACTGGTGAAGAGGGCTGTTCCTTTTATGACTGAAACCCAACTACAATCATGTTTGTAATCACGGTGCTTCAATAAAGATATCATTAAAAAACAAAATTAAATAAATAAACCTGTTTGGTTAAGCTTAATTTTATTATTTACATAAATAATTATGCTCAACTACTCTAAATAAAAAAAAAAAGAGTGCAAGATTCTTGTAGACCCTGTAGGCTGTGAAACATCAGAGGCAGGAATATGTTGTGAGAAACTTTTGACCAAGATGGAATCTTTTAGTCTACACCAAGATAATATCTGGCATAATATAGGAATTAAGAGTCTCATGAAGGGCCCGGAGAGATAGCACAGCGGCGTTTGCCTTGCAAGCAGCCGATCCAGGACCAAAGGTGGTTGGTTCGAATCCTGGTGTCCCATATGGTCCCCCGTGCCTGCCAGGAGCTATTTCTGAGCAGACAGCCAGGAGTAACCCCTGAGCACCGCCAGGTGTGGCCCAAAAACCAAAAAAAAAAAAAAAAAAAAAAAAAGAGTCTCATGAAAAGAATGTTCTTCGTCAGTTCAGGGAATGGAGTCCTGGTATGCAGTATTTTGTAAAGTTCCTACTCACCTCCAAACTAGCCACAGAGAAATGATGGCCCCCAAACTCTCTGAGGTTACTGGAAAAATAATTATTACTTGAATTATTTGTAACAGGGTGTGAATTCTAGGCTGACACTCCTGACACATTTTTTTTTTTTTGCCTATCCCTCTGAGGTTTCTTGTGTTTGTTTGTGTTTTGGGCCACACCAGACAATGATCCAGGCTTATTCTTGGCTCTGCACTCAGGAATTATTTCTGGTGGTAGTTGGGGGACTAAATGAAATGTTCAGAATCGAACGTAGGTTGACAACATACAAGACAAGCACTCTACTTGCTGTATGATCACTCTAGCCCAATCCTTTGACTCTCTACCTATTTATTACGGAAAGGGTGTGAATTTGTCTGATTTATTTGAGTCAAATGGAATTAGTAAGGAAAATTTATTGTAAAGTACTATTTAGTACTTTCTAGAAAGCATATCAATTGGGGGTTAACTGGTAACTTCTCATAATCTCAAATTAGAAGATAATTTAGAATCTCAGCTCTGAAACACATTATTTTTTGCTTAGAAATAATCCTGACATAGAAACAGAGTTTTCTGTTCATGGAAATTAATATCTTTCCAAGCTTCTGTTCATGGAATTCACAATGTTTTCTGATTAAATAAGGGGGGCATATCAAAGGAGGCTGAAATAATTTATGGAGATGGACAGGGTTGGAGTCTACAGCTGGTTATCATATTAACACTCTGAATTCAAACAGCTATCAAAAAACCTGTCTATGCAGACAGAATCAATCTTTCTGTTAAGTATATTAACCATTTTTTTAAATAATTAATGTATGATTGTGCTACCTGAAAGACAGGTTGGTGTTCGCAATGACCAGCCCAGATCTAGGAACTGGAGACTCAACCCTGGCCTTTGAAGCCCCCCCACTTTCCCACCTGAAGAACTGAAGAAAAAGGTCTTCAGCTAGTGAAGGTTACAGAATTGAGCTACTTTATAGACCTGAGAGAACTTAAGTGAGGAGAGGATGTGGAAGGGGGATTGGCTGGAATAAGCCAGCGGCTTGGGATGCTCCTTGGTACCGGTTTCTTGGCAACGGTTACTTAGCAACCCTCATTCACCTCTCTTGGCTGCCTTCTCTCTCTCCTCCAACCCCTTTAGTCCCCGCTCTGCAGTCGCTCTCACCCTCCCTCCCGCTACTGCAAGGAGCTAGAGAGCTTGAAGTGAATGACAATTTGGAGAAACAGCCGCAGCCTGGAGATCTAAGAGGCTCTAAAGAAGATGGATAAGAAAATCGATGCATAATAAACACTGCAGGCAAAGCCACCTTGATGGAGGGCGGGAGGCACTTTCCTCCAGTCCTCCTTAGTTTCTCTGGGCTCAAGGCTTCCATCTTAGCCCAGTGTCCTCTTCTGCCTTCTTTTTGCCCACTTTTTATTGGTATAGGGGGGTTGTTTGCCTTTGGGGTGGATAACGGGAGCAAGACACATGAATAAGAAGAAAATCTATAAACAGGTTGTGTGTAGAAATGCTGGGATAAGGAAGAGAGAGGGTCCAGCAAGGGATTATCAGAGAGAATAATAACTGTTTTTTTTTAATAAAAATCAGTTTAAAGTGACATCCATTGTCAAAAGGAAAATCTTAATAAAGGAAGGAGGGAGGGTTCCATGTAAAATGTATAGTGATTTTTCTCTGTAGGGTATTCAAAAATATTTAAGACTCTCTTACTAGATTGAAATATTATCTGTGCAAAGGAAGTAATGTAGATATGAATATTCACTCCAGGTCAAGGGCACATGCCTTGCATGAGCAGAGATCTCAGTTTGTTGCTTGGCACTGCATGGTCCCTGAGCCAGTCCCTGTTGGGATTATCCTGGTGCTTCAGTAGCCCTGCAATCATGAGCCCAAGTGTTCATTTTTCTCCATTTTTTCTTTATTTTTTCAGGGTCAGCTGAATATCACTATAAGTGTCCTCTCCACACTACTGCCTGAGTTTTTTGGGGAACCCTTCCATTATACTCCCCAGACAAAAACCAGCAACATTCTCTCCCTCTCTTTTTTAAAATCTTGGGAAGAAGGAAAAATCATTTTTAGGGTCACTGTGGATCTGGGAAGACATGCAATATTTGTGTTACTATCCTCCAATTTACACAGTCAGAAAGCCTTGTCTAGGACCAACATTCATTTCATTCTACTGAAACTGAAATGTATGATCAAGCCAATCAACCCTTCACACTTGGTGTTTCTTACAGTGCTGTAAAATAAGTACCCAAAACAGCTGTCTATTTGTGATAGGACTTTCAGTATTAAGGCAGAGAATGGAAGGGAGTAGAGTCTCAAATGGCAATGGGTACTTGAGAGCACTTTGAAATGTGAAGGATGTTCATTTTTGTAGGGGAGTGAAGGATTTGCATTCCTGTGCTATCCAGTGGGTAGATGGTGGTAGGACCATGAAAGTCATTTGAAGCAGAACAGTTCTGTGCAGACTAGTGCTCAGCTCTAGGGAGCTCTGTGGCTCCATGCTGATCAGTGGAGCACTAAAATGGGAACAGGACATGTCCCCCCACCTGGTTCAGACCTACCTGCTAGGATCCCCACCTATATGTTTGTTTTTCACTTTCAAACAGGAGAGAAGTTCTTTAGTTAGTTATCTCTTTCAAAAGCACTGACAGATTTTTTTTTCATTTCAAGGACACCTTCCTGGATGTCCAAATCCTGAGATTTGACCCCAAATCTCACTGTATTCCCTCACTTTATTTTAACCCCTCGCTTTATCATGCATTTTGTACATATCTTGACTTGTGATTTCTATGAGATATAATTGAATATTTCAGCCTATAGTCTTCTGATTTCTCCTTTTCTTATTTATGGGCTCATCTATTATTATTAGTTTTGGGATTATGCCCAATGATGAGTAGGGCTTATTTCTGACTCTGCACTCAGAATTTAATCCTGGCAGTGCTTAGGGGACCATAAGGAATGCTGAGAATTGAACCTACTCAGCCACATGTGAGGCAAATGCCCTACTTACTGTACTCTCACTTCAGCTTGCAGGGGTCCTCAAACTTTTTAAACAGGGGCCAGTTCACTGTCCCTCAGACCATTGGAGGGTCTGACTATAGTAAAAACAAAACTTATAAACGAATTCTTATGCACACTGCATATATCTTATTTTGCAATGAGGAAACAAAGCAGATACAAATACAATATGTGGCCCGCGGGCCATAGTTTGAGGACCACTGAATTCTGTATTCTTCATTATATTATTGCAACATTATTGAGATTTTTGCAGAAAATTAATTTGCATAAAATTTGGGGGGCATACCCAGTGATGCTTAGAGCTTACTTCTGGCTCTCTGCTCAAGGATCATTCCTAATGGTGCTTCAGGGATTATGTGTCCTGCCCTTATGTAACTTCTTTCTGTATAACCCAGTCCAGGAGTATGTGCAGATGAACCATGAGGGAAAGCAAAGCTTAATGATTGTTGACATGCTTGTTTGCTGGCCACATCCAATGGTGTTTAGGAGCTACCCCTGGTTCTGTGCTTTTGGTTGTATTGGGGAACCATAACAAGAATAGAACCAGGGCTTGTGGGAGCCAGAGAAATGTACAGCATGTAGGGCACTTGCCTTGTATATAGCTGACCAGGTTTGATTTCTGGCACCCCATATATATCTTGAATCCTGTCAGGAGTGATTCATGACTGTAGAGCTAGGAGTAAGCCATGAACACTGCCAGGTGAGACCACAAAACAAAATAAAAAAGGATAGCATTTCTTGCATGCAAAGTATGCTCTTCAGCCCACTGAATTATCTTCTCAGTTTCCAGTGATGGTATTCTTATGTTTTGTTGTCTCCTATGTCAATTCTACATCCCACATTTCCACTTTCCCTATTTTCTACCCATCATTGCCTTTCTCTTCTCCTCCTGGTTGCCCACTCCATTTTTTTATAACTCCATAACTTCGACTACTTTAATGCTTGGTTCTGAACATAAAACTCAAAAAATTATTGAGGGAAGGAGGAGCATAAAGTTATACAGTTATAGCCTTTCAGATAAATAGGAATGAAATTGTATGGTGGGTGTTGGATACTGAGAATGCATAGGAAAAAGAAAGGTTGAAATTGAGAGTTTGAATGACTTACTAAGCCTTCTTAAGGGGGGAGATTTACTTGCAAGGCTAATGAAAAAAATGAAGGTGAAGGGGGGTGTTCTTTACATGACTGAAACCCAACCACAATCATGTTTATAATCAAGGTGTTTAAATAAAGATATTAATTTAAAGAAAGAAAAAATAAAGGAATGGATTGTGATTAAAAAAATAAGAAAAGGGGCTTGAGGGGCCGAAGAGATAGCATGGAGGTAAGGCATTTGCCTTTCATGCAGAAGGATGGTGGTTCAAATCTCGGCATCCCCTATGGTCCTCTGAGCCTGCCAGGAGCGATTTTTGAGTGTAGAGCCAGGAGTAACCTCTGAGCACTGCCGGGTGTGACTCCCCAAAAAATGGCTTGAATATTGGAGGTATAACTCTTGACATCCCGGATAACTCTATAAATCCCCAATACTACATATTCACAGAAGTACTGCTGCGGTGACTCCGAACACAGAGTCAGGAATTTTTCCCAAACACTGTAGGGTGTAGTCCAAAAACCATAAAAAGAAAAAGTGAGAAAAGGAGGTTAGAGTGCATGCACAGAATGTAGATACATGGGTTTGATTTCTGGTATCATCTGATCCTCTGAATTCTGGGCTGAAAATGGCCCCTAAGCACTGATGGGTCTGGCCAGACATGTGAGAGTGAGAGGGAATAAAAGAGAAAGAAAGAGCTTTGAAGATAGAGAGGGAGAAAGGAAGGGGGAGAGAGGGAGAGAGACAGAGAGAAGAGTGTGTCACACAGAAGACTTGAGGTATAAGGGTTTGGAATTAGAGAAAATAGAGATCTGCTTTGCTCAAGGAAGAATGAGTATTGTGAAACTGAGGCATAAAACTCAAGATCTAATGCTTATACTGGGGAATATGATTTGGAATCAGGTGTAAGTGTGACTCACCACTGGACCCGAAAAATGGAAAGTCCAAGATGATAGTCAAGGTAATTGTTGTTGAGTGGGAAATGGTTAGATGGAAACTGAAGTCTCTTCTGTTGTTCTGATTTTGAATAGAGAGTTGGTCAATGAGCTGGCTGGGGTGTGGGGAGAGGAGGGAGGTGGAGGCCTGCTAGGGGAGGGGGTGAAGATACAGGGAGCACATTGTTTCTCCAGAGCTTGCATCACACACTTCTTCCTTTTAAACAAAACCCTGTTTTCAACTCCAGCTGACTCATCCCTCCCTTTCTCCTTCTCCCCACCAGAAGAACTCTCCCAGCTCTAGTGAAGATATGTTTCTGCTGTTCATGATGGCCAGGATGAGAGGACAACTATTGTCTAGGATTCCTGGGTTTACCTTTTTGTTTGTCTGTGGGCATTTTTCCCTTTTCAGTGTTGAGCCTATGTCTGGATATATAGCTATACTACTCTTCCAAGTATATAAATCAAATATAATCAAAGCCCTAGCCCATTGACCCAGGTTTCCCCATTACTTCCTTTTCTTATTTTCTTCCTTCCTACTTTGATTTCTTTCTTTCTCTGGCCTTTTTCCTAAACTCTCCATTGTAGGTGATCTAGGCATTCTCCCTTTACTACATTCTATTTCCCCATCCAGTTATACTTACCATAGATAAGTGAGATCATCCTGTGTTTGTCTTTCTTCTAGCTTACTTCACTCAACCTGATATCTTCCAGTTCCAACCAGGTTGCAGCGAATTGCATGATTTCATTGTTCTTTGCAGCTGCATAGAATTTTATTGTGTATAGTATAGCATCTTCACAATCCATTCATCTAGGACTCCTAGATTAGTTCCATATCTTAGCAATTGTATAAATAGCAATGAATAATTGTGTGCATATGTCCCTTTGAATGTTTTTAAGTCCTGAGGGGTAGATACCTAAAAGTAGAATTGCTGGGTCATATGGTGTTGCAAGTCAGCCCCTGAAGAGGTTGACTGATGGAGGGATGGAGGATGAGGACTCTACACGTCTGTTACCCTGTTCAGTCGGTGGTTCTGAGGTGAATGTGGCAGGAAGAAAGCCAACAGGCAGTCAGGCTTCCGAAGAAAACAGCTCTTTATTCCATGAAGAGGCCGAAGCCAAAAGGCCTAAGATTAGGTTCAGGACAAAAAGCCCCTCGCCTTCCACAGACCCTTGTTTTTATGCCCCAGAATCAGGTACCACCCAATGGTGGGAGCAAACTCAGGTACCACCCTAGGATGGGAGCAGAATGCCAGGTCACACCCTAGAGTAGGGCACAATCACCAATCAGGATAGGTCAGTAACATAATAATCCCATTAAAATGTTTACATACACAACAATATGGCAGCTCAATTCTAAATTTACCAAGGACTTTATATGGTTTTATACAGGGGTTGAAACATTCAACATTCCCACCAATAATGGATGTCTTTTTCACCACACCCATCCCAGCACAGATTGTTCCTACTAGTTTTGATATGTACCATTATTATTGGTGTGAGATGATATTTTGTTGTTGTCGTCTTGGTTTTGATTTCCCTAATGATAAGTGATGCTGAGCACTTTTTTATGTGCCTATTGGCAATCCTATTTTCTGAGACAAATTTTCTTTTTCTTTTTTTTTCTTTATTTTGGTTTTTGGGTCACACCCGGCGGTGCTCAGGGGTTACTCCTGGCTGTCTGCTCAGAAATAGCTCCTGGCAGGCAAGGGGGACCATATGGGACACCGGGATTCGAACCAACCACCTTTGGTCCTGGATCGGCTGCTTGCAAGGCAAGCACTGCTGTGCTATCTCTCCGAGCCCTGAGACGAATTTTCTAACTTGGAATTCCAGTGAAAGCATATTGGGGAGCATCCTAGAAGACGTTATAACAAATGTAATAGCTAGGCTAGGCATTGAAGGATTCAAGAATTAATACGAAGAGAAATTAATATGAAGAATGACTGAATAGGTTGGTGCATTTTTTGTTTGTTCCTGTGACCTGAATAAACTGTTGAATCTGGAAGACCCCCAAAGAAGGTTGTTCCCTCCAACCAGTCTGGGTAAGAACCAGAACTAAATGGAAATGAAGGAAGGGAAAATTTATTAGACATATATATATATATATATATATTTGGTTTTTGGGCCACACCCGGCATTGCTCAGGGGTGACTCCTGGCTGTCTGCTCAGAAATAGCTCCTGGCAGGCACGGGGGACCATATGGGACACCGGGATTCGAACCAACCACCTTTGGTCCTGGATCGGCTGCTTGCAAGGCAAACGCTGCTGTGCTATCTCTCTGGGCCCTAGACATATTTTTTAATTTAAGTTAAATTTTCACAAATCCTGCATAATAGACTTATAATTGAAGATCTCATCTAATCACTGGTAGAGTTGGGAAACAAATTCACTTCTTCTGACTTCAGAACCACAAATTTCCCCATGATACTACACTGCCTTTCCATTTTGGAAATTCACTTCCTCAGCAGGCCTTTGGTGATTTCAGTCATATTACAGACACAGTCATGTATAAGACACTTTGCTGGTGGCATTTAAAAATTATAATTCAAAGCTACAAGACAAAGATTAGTGAGTGGTACAAACAATTAAGGGTTAACTGGAATTCTGGAAAGTGAAGGAAGATTTGTTAAAGGAAAAGGATAGTTAGTGAGGGCCCAGAGAGACAGCACAGTGGCATTTGCCTTGCAAGCAGCTGATCCAGGACCAAAGGTGGTTGGTTCGAATCCTGTCCCATATGGTCCCCTGTGCCTGCCAGGAGCTATTTCTGAGCAGACAGCCAGGAGTAACCCCTGAGCATCGCCGGGTGTGGCCCCCCCCCAAAAAAAGGATAGTTAGTGAAAGATTCATGGAAGTGGTAATATCTTAAGGACAAATTAAAGGTAGGTGGGAAAACTTACTACATCATGAAAATGGGAAAACACAAGGGTTGCTCTTTTTCAGGAAGGAAGGAAACTGCCAAGCAATGCTCAGGGGGTGCAGAGGCTGTTCTCTGAGATACTTCAGTAACTTGGCATAATGGGTCAATGGTCAGTGGTTAAATGGATGTAGTGATAGTGCTCAGGGGTCACTAGCATCATTCCTTGAAGTGATCTGGGTTCATAGTCATTTGTGGTGAGTATGAGACCATGGTATGCCAGTGGTCATGTAAGGACTACCCCCTGATCCCTGAGTTATCTCCCCAACCCCTTTTGAACTTCTTTTTTTTTTTTTTTTTTGGATTTTGGGCCACACCCAGTAACGCTCAGGGGTTACTCCTGGCTATGCGCCCAGAAGTTGCTCCTGGCTTGGGACGCCGGGGGATCGAACTGTGGTCCGTCCAAGGCTAGTGCAGGCAAGGCAGACACCTTACCTCTTGCGCCACCGCCCGGCCCCCTTTTTGAACTTCTTAAGGACAAAAATGATACATATTCATCTTTGCTTTCTCAACAGACTAAACATATAGTAATTCAACATCTATGTTAAATGCATATTTTTTGAATAAGTGAATGACCCATTTATCTAGCACAAGTCTCACGTCAGAACCTTGAAAGAAATATAAATAGAACTCAAGTTTCTAGGGGCCAAATGATAGTACAGCAGTAGGGTTCTTGCCTTACATGTGGCCAACTCAGGTTGGATTCCTGGCACAACATATAGTCTTCCAAGGCCTGCCAGCAGTGATCTCTGAGAGTAGAGCCAGGAATAATTTCTGAGCACCACCTCTCCCAACTCAACCAACCAACCCAACCAACAAAAAAAAATTTAGGTTCTAGTAGAGAGATAAAATTATATACTAAAATTGTTTAAATAAAATGATATTTTTGGTTATGGATTCATTCAATATGTTCAGAGATTACTCTTGCTTCTGTGCTCAGGGATCACCTCTGGTGAAGCTAGAGGGACCATTTGTGGTTTGTGAAATTGAATTTATATAGGCTGAATGCAAGGCAACCTTTCTAACCTAAAATTAGAATAACAACAAATTTAAGTAGGGGGTATCTTGGGAAAGAACAGGAACATCACAGGACACTGCTAAGGAAATTTAAATGGGGGTGTTAATGACAACAGCACAGGAATAGACAGGAATGGTAGAGGTACTAACACCATGAAAACACAAACAGAGATGATCATTGATGGTCTTTGATGGGATGGTGGGAGGACAAATGTGATGGGAAGAGATAATTTATTTTGGGGATAGTAATAGTAGATTGCTGGTGTGTGTGTGTGTGTGTGTGTGTGTGTATTTTTATTTATTTATTTATTTTTGGTTTTTGGGTCACACCCAGTGGCGCTCAGGGGTTACTCTTGGCTCTCTGCTCAGAAATTGCTCCTGGAAGGCACGGGGGACCACATGGGATGCCAGAATTTGAACCACCATTAGTCCTGATTCTGCTGCTTACAAGGCAAATGCCCTACCTCTGTGCTATCTCTCTGGCCCTGATTGCTTAATAGACAAAGTGGTAGTTAGAATAAGACATTGGTTTTGGAGGAATTATGAATTACATTTTAGATTAACTTATTTTAAAATGTTGGCAGAGCCTATAGTAGAAAAATTCTTCAGACATTGGAATCAGAATTTCGAATCTTCAGATAAATTCAGAATGCACACACATAAAAATGATTTAAGTTGTGAAGTAACTTTGGGGAGGTAAGAGCATATTTTAGACAACCTTTAATGTTCTCTGTAGTTGTTTCTAACTTGCCTTGTTATTGAAAGATAAGGTTAAATAACTCTAGAGACATGGAAGGCCCAGTCATCTGAAGTCTGTTGTTTCCAACTGAAGTCCATATCTTGTTCAGGTCAATAATAATCAGGACTTTTAGTTACATTTTTGTTTGTTTGTTTTTTGGGTCACACCAAGCACTCAGGGGTTACTACTGGTTCTACATTCAGAAATCGCTCCTGGCAGACTCGGGGGACCATGGGATGCCGGGATTCGAACCACTGTCCTTTTGTATGCAAGGTAAACACCTATCTCCATGCTGTCTCTCTGGCCCCTCCAGTTATATATTTTTAAAGTTCATTTAACTGAAAGTTTATTGTAAATAAATATGTCTGTCTTTTCCATTTTCAGCATCCTAGAGAAGAAGTAAGTAATGGGCAATTTTGTTCAGACTAGTTAAAAGTTCTCATGCTTCAATGGAAACCTTGTTTTGCACCCATTTAAAAAAGAACCTCAGTCTGGGAAGTTGGTGGGTGGGGTGGACAGTGATCTTCTCCTGAGCCCTAGACGCTTCACCAAACTTTTTCATAACTCCCCACCCTACTTACTTTTCATCCAGATCTCAAAGCTCTAAACAAGCCTTGATCCTCCCTGGTCCCCTGACTCACCTTCTGTTTTTATTTTTCCCAGATTGGGGGCGGGGGGTTAGTGGGATACCATGTTTGGGGATGGGTGCTTGGTGGGTGGATGTAAGGGGAGATAAACTATGGGCACCCAGGTAGGGCAAGGGACAGGCTTTATGGTGGCTCTATGTAGTTTGGTTTCAGATCATCCTTTTGAGGTTGTTTATGACTGAAGGGATTTGGATAAAGAGTCTGAGCTAGTGAAATGGAAGAACAAACAAAGCTATAAAAATGCTGATAAAATTCTTTCCAGTTCAGAATAGTCTATGGAGCCCCTCTCAAGAATCTGGAGGTAATGTGGAAAAACTAATTACATTTCAGCCTCTAGTGGGGAACAGAGCTGGGCCCACCTAGGAGAATGGAAAGCAAAGATTTCCTTTGTTTCTCTCTTCTCTCAAGAACCCAAGCATTCGATTATCTAATCAGAGGATGTATTAAAACCATAGAGGAAATAAAAGGGAAAAAAAACAATGGGAGATATTGATGTTTGTAAGACACTTTTTTAAATTCTTGTGAATTTAGGGGTGGTTGGAGGAGGCTGTGCTGAAGAACATTAGAATGAAAAGTAGCTAGGCAGAAATGAAAGGATCTAAAACTGTGAAAATAGTGGGTATGCATGGGGTGGCAATAAGAGTGGGTGTAGATGAAGGTAAAGGCACTCGGATTTGGGGACAGCAGGTTAAGGATGATGAATGGGTCTGAGCTGGGAGCCTTTGAAGTGGAAGATCTGCATTAGGTATCTAAAGGAGCAAGAATTCTGGTTGGAGGCAACAGTGTGGGCAGAGAGAGTAGGAATCTGAGGAGTGTTGAGATTGGGGTGGGGGATTCAGCAGAGCATCTGTTAATGCCTGGGCTCCCAGGTGAGTGGTGAGTGGAGGGGTTTAGCCAAGGCTCAGCCTCCACCTCATCTCTGCTCACCCAGCCTGCCACTTTCAGTTCTTTGTTCCAGATGGATAAGTAAAGAAAGAAAGAAAAATCCCATGTGCTGATATGACTTTAAGGCAGGAGAAAACAAGTTGATGAGCAGATGTGAAGGGGAGGCAGAGTGATTGATAGTTTCCATGATGATGACCAAAACCCTTATTCTGAGCCTCAGGATTCATAATTTCTGTGGCAGAGCAGGAGCCATTGTCAGATAGGACTGCTGCTACCTTTTTAACTGCCCAGAGCATCTGACTTTGGGGCAGAATCAGAAGTTTGAGAGATCTCTGTCCTCCTCTGGGTAAGTTTCCTCGTTGGATATCTTTAAGATACTTCTAAAGATTGAGGCCAGAAGCTTGAGCTTCTAAGAAGCTTGAGGATGAAAAGAAGCTGCAGAGGCCAGAAGTCCTTCTTATCAGTGGGGTGGTCTAGGACTTCAAAATGTGCCAAATGTGTCATTTGTGTCTCCACAGTCAAGTGATTCTAAAATTTTCCTCCCAGCAAAAGGAACCTCTTTTCCACAGAATTATTGTCTCCACTCTTCAAGGAACCTTATCATACTCTGCTTCTGTTGGACACAGGGTTTTAACACAAGGAAGAAGAGGCTGATGATGGAGGAGGGGACAGGAAAGACTAGTGAAGCAACTGTTGCTTCCCTGGACAAGAGTCAAATGTGTCAGTTTGGCTTTTGGAAATCCTTGGCTTCATGACTCTATCCATTTCCCCCTGGGAGGATCTGAGAGCTGAATGTCTTACTAAAAGCGCTCAGTACATCAAGGCTTTAAATTTACTTCCTTTCCCAAAGCACCCTGACTTTGGTCCCAGTCATATCCCTTTCTACTCAGCTCTGAGCAGAGGTGGGAGCTCAGATGTCCAGCAGGATGAGATCATCCTCTTCAGCACAGTAGCGTCTATGTGCTCCTCAAGTTCCTTCCACCTGCCTGACTTGTCTAGTGACTTCAGAATAAGATAGCTGCCAAGGCTGAGAGATTCTCTATGGGATGGTGCTGAAACAAAGATCCATGTCCTGTGTGTCTACTGTGCTCTTGATTCTGGACTGGGACTTACTAGGTCTTGAGAAGGGACTATTTCCAGTAGGGGGCACCCTTTGAGCTGTAGGGTTAAGCTGGTTGCACAAAGATCTCCCTCTCTCCAGCTGCTGCTCCCATTCTGGTTCCACTGGTAATATCTAATCTCTTGCTCCAGTGTACCTCAATGCCTGAGTCTCTCCTTGAGAAGGACTGCACCTTCTGTGCTGTTTCCCATGTCTCCTCAGTTCCTTTTTCCTCCCATGGTTTGCTCTCAGTCTCTGCTCAGCTCCCTGTCACATTGCTGAATCTTTCCTCTTCTCTTCCTCTCAAAATGGTTGGGGAATCTAGTAAGTGGCTGCCTGGTTGACTCTGAGGGTACAGAACTTCTTAGGAATCTGAGGAAGCAGGAACTCCAGCAATTTTGATATGATGTGCTGAGTGAAGCCCTCAGCCCTTTTTCCTTAGAGGCTGCTTTTAACTGTGACAAGTTAGATTGAATCATGTTTCTCAGGTAGAGAATTCCAAGGTTTCACAATTCCTACAGACGCTAAATCCTCCACAGTGCTGGCCTCAGGTAGTCCTGCAGTTAAGCTCATTCCCTGGGCTTCAGTTTGCTCACCGATACTATTTTTATTTTAAGTGAGCATCATCATCATAAAACTGACTTTCCTTACATCTTTGAAGATTGGTTAAAATCATGGGTGGACAAGTTCTCTAAGATCTTCATGAATGTTAGTTAGATAATGAGTCCTTAACTTGTTAGTGGAACTCGAGGAGAGCCCTTACCTCCTATAAATAGAACAACTCAGCAGAGAAGATAATTTTAAATAATTATGAATTGCATCAACCTTTAGTGTTCCTATTTACTCATTATTTCAAAATGATAGTTCTTTGATCTCTATAAAATGAGATTTATGCTCTCTTTAAAAAAAAAAAAAGAAAAACTCCCTTAGAAAAGAAACAAATGCCTTCCAATGAAGTAATGGGGATTGAGGACAAACTTGAGCAGGGCGCACTTAATCACCAAGGTCTGAGAACAAGTAATAGGACACACACTCTCCACCCCCAGCAGAAAGCAGCGTTGTTGCATTACCATTGGAGACTAGGGAATTGCTATTATGACCCGGGAGGAGCCAGAGGATTACATGGGAGAGCGGTAGTGACGCTTGATCCCAGATGATGGATTTCCACAGAGAAGTTAAGAGTCTGCTGAGGCTGAGTCAGAAAATATCATCAAGCTCCGTTCCTATTAATGACTTAAGAGCAGCTGTTGGATTCACCCCATTACCTATAAAGGGTGGAGGCAGACAGCAGGGGCATAAGTCCCTGAGGGGCAGAGAACTTTCTGGATCTTGCAATGGAAGATCAGCCTCTTCCCAACTCCTTGCTGTCTGGATTCATCTTGAGGAATAGGTTGCCATGCGAGAAATCTCTGGTGATTCCCTACTCACTAGCTTAGCACCTACCTGACTTCTCTGAGGTTTCCTTTTCTCCAGTCTGACCCTCCACATGATTTTTGGTTCCCTTAACTTTCTTCTCAGCACTCCTCATCCTGTCAGGGATTTCTTCCCGTAATCTATCTTGAGGTTCATCATTTATTTTTCAGGCAGGCCCTGTCTTAGCAGACCTGTAGTTGTTACACTGGTAATTAGTGTGTAAATTCTTCTAAGCAGGAGGTGTGTGTTTTCCCCATTTTTTGTGCTCTATCTTCTATTCTTCCCACTCTTGATTGAGCTGTTTCTTGGATTTTGTTTCTCGTTGTAGTTGTTGTTATTTTCTTTTTAGGGACGTTTCCAACTATGACAGGTGGTTTCTTTTGTCAATTTGTTTTCATTTTATCCCTAATTTAAGGTGGAGCTAGAAAATGGCTGCATGATCCCGAGGTCCCTGAAGCTCATCTCACCTCCTTTTCTCATAGTAAACCAGGTTCTTTCAGTTCCTGGCAGCCCAGCATGATTCCCACTGAGTTGCCTCATGACTCAAAATGAACAGGTTAATCTCCAAAGCACAACAGAAACCCATTTGTTGAGTGCTTGTTTTTCAAATCCTTGAGAGTGTAAGCATCTTATTTTACAGTAGAAGAGCAAAATGGAGGGGAGATTGGGGTTGAGAGATGGTTACTTCAGCTGTCCCATTTTTCAGCATCTTTGCAGCCTTGTGGACTTGTCATGTTTAGAGATTTATCCATATTTAGTGCCATATTTAGTTAGATAGGGATACCATCTTCTTATAGTCTGCTGTGTGTGGTTCTATATATATGAATGTGTACATATATACACACAAAACACAAGACAGATCATTTTTAGGATGACATTTAGTGACATTTAGTATATTCCCATGGTATACAACCTTCATTACTATCAATCTCCAGAACTTTTCAGCCTTTTAAATAAAATCTCTGTATCCATTAAGCAGTAAGTCACATAAGTCTGCTGTCCAATCTTTCCACCATGCCCTTTGTGCCTACATTAATGATCTATATAATTTGGCTAGACTTCTTAAAGTCTGCTCACTGAGGCGCTAATTCTTCTGATAAATCTAAACTCTTCTATCTGGATTGTAAACTATTCTTCAAGCCCACCCACACCCCATTTGTTCCTATGAATTCTTATCATTTGGGAGGGTTGTGTTTAGCTCTAAGCAGTAGTTCTGGGTCATTTCCTATGTGAGGAACTTCTTTCCCACTGGATCCTTAGCCCAAGGACCCAGCTTCACTTTATATTCCTTAGTCCAGTTGACTTTTATTTTCATGTTTTGTTTCACATTTTCCAGCTTAAAGATTCTCTCTGAAGTCCCAATATACTCAGAATCACTTGTGACCACCATTTTCCCAACCTCTGCAGTTATTTGGCCTGGCTGCTTTTGAGTGATGGTGGTTGTGGTCTGGGGGGCTATCAAGGATTTGAGGGCTCTTAAGGTATGCTCAAGGGACCCCCAGGGCCACTTTTGAGTGATTCTTGGCCAACTGAATTGAATAGTCCAGTTGTGTGGCATTGCGTGTATAGGACAGTTCAAGATGCTTTGGTCTTGGGTGCTGGGATCATCTGAGAATGCTATAGTGCTCTGGGTGCTGGGCTTGAGAAATCATGTGGTGTTGGAAATCAAACTGAGATTAAACTGTAAGGCATGAGCCTTAGCTATACTATCTTCCTATCTGTTTTATTTTATTTATTCCTGCCTATCTGTTTTTATCCTGTTCTGCCCTCTATCTTTGTCTATTAATTTTTGTGTATACTAGAGGTACAATCTCAATGCAGGAGTCTCTCACTGAATTCCATTCAGGATCTGCACTAGAATCTAAGCCTGGTACTTGCCATGAGCTTTGATTATTTGTTTGTTTATTTGTTTGGCCACATCCAGTGGCACACAGGCATTCCTCCTGACTCTGCTCTCAGAAATCACCCCTGGCAGGCTCAGGGGACCATATGGGATGCTAAGGAATGAACCCAGGTCAACTGCATGCAAGGCAAATGCCCTACCTGCTATGCTATTGCTCTGGCCCTTGAGCCAAGTCTTACACTGTTGATTATATTCCCATAGGATGGTGTAACTTAATATGGGATCATGAAAACATTCTTTGTATTTAAGATAATAAACCTTTCATATTTATTATCAGTAAATGTTTGAGTTGCACACCCATTATCTATATACTGGTTTGTATAAGAATTTCTTGGGGGGGGCCGTCATGGTGGCGCTAGAGGTAAGGTGTCTGCCTTGCCAGTGCTAGCCTAGGACGGACCGCGGTTCGATCCCCCGGCATCCCATATGGTCCCCCAAGCCAGGAGCGACTTCTGAGCACATAGCCAGGAGTAACCCCTGAGCATCACTGGGTGTGGCCCAAAAAAACAAAACAAAACAAAAAAACAAAAAAAAGAATTTCTTGGGTGGGGGGCTGGAGAGATAGCATGGAAGTAAGGCGTTTGCCTTTCATGTAGAAGGTCATTGGTTCGAATCCCGGCGTCCCATATGGTCCCCCGTGCCTGTCAGGAGCAATTTCTGACCATGGAGTCAGGAATAACCCCTGAGCACTGCCGGGTGTGACCCCCCCAAAAAAAAAAACACACACACAAAAAAAGAATTTCTTGGGATAAAAATGAGTAGTGATGGGCTGGAGCAATAGTACAATACATAGGGCACAGCAATTGTTTGCTGCCAGCTTGGATTTGACCCTTGGTATCCCCTATAGTTTCCTGAGCATGGCCAAATGTAAATCCTGAGAGCAGAGCCAGAAGTAACTCCTGAGCATTTCTAGGTGTGGTCCAAAACTAAAACCAAACCAAACCAAACAAGAATGGTGAGTGGAAAAGGTTTAAAATGTTCTTCTCTAGAATATTATAACAGCCTGGGAGTGCTTTAGAAATGCAGAATCTTAGATTGGAGAGAAAGTACAGCAAGTGAGGTGCTTGCTTGCCTTACAAGTAGTCAACTCATATTTGACTCCTAGCACCTTATATAATCCCCCAATCCCTGCCAGGAGGAAACCCTGAGTGCAGAGCCAGTAATAAGCATTAAGAATGCTGAGGAGGGCCCAAAATAAAAATTTAAATAAAAGCAGAATTTCAGGCTCCCCTCCAGACGTGTTAAATCAGAATAAGCTTTTTGTCAAAGATCCCAGATTACTGACCCACAAGGAAGTGACAGAAACACTTTTGTAGGAAGGGTGTTCGGTACCTTGTATTAATCTCAGTGGTGCACCTTGAAGAGAAGGTAAGGAGAGGCACGGAGAGTGCCTTTAGCGAGGTGTGGGAGTCAAACCTGTTCTTCACATAGCAATCGCCTTCTCTCATTCTTTTCTCTCATTCCAAGAAGTTGAGCCCACAGCTGGGAAAACTTGGAGCCACTCTCTGAGTTGGCTTGGCTTGGAGCCAACCCTCCAATTTTCTTTGGTTTCTTCTTCCTTTAGGAATCAAAGGGTGAATAGCTTGTCCCCTGATCTTCCATCCTGGAAAACCGAAAATTTTCAGGCTAGCGTCTGGCCCTCCTTGATTTGCTCCAGAACACGATGCCATAATTCAGTGGCCCTGCTGTCTTGTAGAGCATGAAGAATTAGAAAGTACCTACCTGGAAGGCACAGTATTGGGGGTGGGGTGGGGTTGGAGGAAGGAGTGGTATGTAGACTGGGAAAAAAATACAAATTCTACAGCATCATGGTAAAAGACTATTCTGAATTTTGTTTTTCTAGATCTCTAGATTTT
This sequence comes from Suncus etruscus, assembly GCF_024139225.1. Taxonomy (NCBI): domain Eukaryota; kingdom Metazoa; phylum Chordata; class Mammalia; order Eulipotyphla; family Soricidae; genus Suncus; species Suncus etruscus. The sequence continues at coordinate 80,375,286 of NC_064858.1, forward strand.
TCACTATTGGGGAAATTTTTTCTTGGTCTTCTTCTGCTGGTGATTTCTAGAACTGGGGCCTTTAGAGTATATACCTTGAGCAAAAGACCTCAAGTGAGTCTCTTTTATCTCCAAAAGTAATTTCCCTTTTAATTTTTTGAGCCACACCCAGAGGTTTTCAGAGCTTACTCTTGGTTCTGCATTCAGGGATCTGTTGTATGGGGGCCATTTGTGGTAACAGGGATCAAAACAAGATTTGTTGTTTTGGAGGCAAGAGGCATGAGGTTGATCATGTCATTTAAGACCAGAATATTCTACTCTTGTATTTTCCCCCATTCTCTTCCTTTTGTTGTGGTGGTGGTATTCCATGTCCAGGATTTATACTTTGTAGTGCTGATCAGAGTTCACACACTTGTGATGTTTTATGTTTTGGTTTATTTTGGGGTCACACCTAGCAATCCTCAGGGTTTACTCCTGCCTCTGCATTCAGTGATTACTTCTTGTAGACTCTAGAGATCAAATGGGTGCAGGGTGCTGGACTATAGTTAACTGCATGCAAGGCAAGTACTATAATAATATCATACTGTAATATATTACACCTGTAATATTGCTTAGGCCCCAATTGTAATGTATGTGTGTGTTCACCACATCTGGCTATGCTTAGGGTTTACGTCTGGCTCAGCACTCAGGGATTATTTCTGCAGAACTCCAGGAATCAAATAGGGTGCCAGGGATTAAACCCAGGTCTGCTACATGCAAGGCAAGCTCCCTACCCTCTCCTCTAAACTATCTCTTCATCCCTACATTTGTGATGTTTTAGAAGCAGTAGAGCAAAAAATTACACTTGGTATGTAGGGTTGTGCTGTGATTGAAATAATGGCCTCACACTTGCTAGGCAGGCACTCAGTCATTGAATTACATTCCTGCCTCTTCTGCTCCTTCTTGCTTTTGTATTTTGTATCAGATATTAGAATCACTCTCCTTGCATTTGATGCAGTATTTCAATATTCTGCACGAGTCTATTTTTTTTTCCTTGAAGACTTTCAATTGATGCAGGGGTATCTCTACCTCTTTTTCTGAATCTCAGTTCATCTGTCAGTAAAGACTGACAGATAAAGAGACATTTTAAGGCAATCCCACCTTTTACTTAAAAACACACACACACACACACACACACTTAATTTGCATAGTTTCTTTGTGGGAAAAGGAATAGGCATTAAAAAAAACCTTGGTTTCTAGGTAAGATTGCATTGAGCAAAACTTTTGATGAGGCTGCAGTTTTGCATTAATAGTCTATCTTGGACTTCTGCCTAAAGAAAACTCTGTTTTAGGCGCTTGGGGAAAGGATATTGGTGATGACTGGCTTATTGAGAAAACATAAAATTTTAGCCAGGAGAAGCTATCTCAGGAATCTATAATGAGTATGTGTGTTGTTATTTCTTTTCCAACAGGCTGCATAATTTTTACGACCAATTATTCCATTTGTAATGACGCTGAGATAACAGAGATTCCATCTCATGCTCCATGGCACACGCCAGGCACTCAAGGGAGCTAGAAGACATCATCTCTCATACAAGAATGGGATGGCTGGAGAGTTCCAACAAAGATTAAGCTCTAGCAGGAAGATGGAAATGAATACTAAGAATATTTGGTATATAGGAAAGCATGGAGGCACTGGGCATAGGCATAGAATGGATTCTCTCTTAAAATGAAAGCTATTTTGTGGACGATTTCTTCTAATCTGAGAATTTTGTGATCCATAATAACTTCTGATGGGATCTTGTACACATAACCAATGAACAGGTGACTTTAAGACTGTGTCATTTGAAGCCACAAAAATTCTTTCCCCCAAAGGATTTGAGGGCTCAATTCTAAAGGATTGGCCTTTGGGGTATTAGGAAAGATGGAGTGAGACAGATGTTCCATTTATGCTAGTGGTTCTTTTTCTTTATGTATGACTTTCTGGTTAGAACAGGGCTGACCTGGGAGTTGGTCCACCAGGCCTGAGACAGGCACATTAAGGATTAATTTCTACTTGATCCCACTGATTGACTGGAATGTTTACCGGCTCCTGCTTCCATAGTTTTCTCCAGGGCATCTATTTGCCTACTCACAATTTTTTGTGTCTGGCTTTTCTGGCCCATTAATAGTTAAGGGTTAGGTATTAAAACCAGCAAGTCTGGGTTTGAATCTCATTTCTGCCACTTAGCATTGTATTAGTTAAACTCTTTGATCTTGTTTTTCCATATGTAAAATAGGGATAATAAGACTTAACTTCTCTGAGTAGTTAGAAGGGTTAAAAAAAAGAATCTATTTGATTTTTGGAATGCACCCAGTGGTGCTCAGCGCTAACTCCTGACTCTGTGCTTAGGCATCACTCCTGGCAAGGCTCAGGGGACCACTTTTGGTACTGGAGATTGAACTCTGGCTGTGTGCAAAGCAAGAAAGAGCCTTAAGGAATAGCCATTAGCAATTTTCCTTATAGTTCCCTTTCTGTTTTTGCTCACCTTCTGTAGAAGAGAGAAGAATTCATGGAGGCGGACTGTAGGGAAATATGGAAGATCACAAGATGCCATGGAAACAGTCACAGGTATAATTAGAGGAACAGAGAGTGAAACCAGGTAGACAGAAAATGAAACTTACAAAGAAACAAGGGAGAGGAACAATGTAAAACAAATGAAAAATTAAAAAAAAAACAGAGTTAAATACAAAGAAATGAAAACCCAACAAAAACATTCAAGAATATCATGGGAAAATTTATATGTAGAAAGAAAATTTTTCTGATTTCTTCTTCCTCTTCCCTTATTCCCCCTTCTCTTTCTCCTCTTCCTCTTCTTCCTCCTCTTCCCCAACTTCCTTCTCTTCCCTCTCCTCACTTCCTCCTCCTCCTCCTCTTTCTCCCTTTGTGTGTGTATATGTGCATATGTATATATGTCTTTGTGTGTAGTGTTTACCACACCTGGCAGTGTTTAGGGTTTACTCCTGGCTCTGCACTCAGAGATCGCTCCTGAAGATTCTCAAGGGATCATTCTGGGAATCGAACTTGCATTGGTCACATGCAAAGCAAACACCTTACTTCGTGCTATCATTTCAATCCCCTGCTTTCTTCTTGTCTCTTATGACAGTGGGACTTCTAAGTTCCTATCGCTCAGCTCCCATTACTCCCAGAAATCCAGTCACCCCATTACCTCTTAGTGAGCCCATGAATCTACCCCACTCTGAAGCCCAAGCTTCTTGCCCTCTTTTCTGCTTCCTTCATCCCCACATCATCCTAGGTACCAAATCTATAGGGATTTTTTTGTTGCAATTAAAACCATGGGAAGTGTAAAAGCCTCCTGGTGTCAGCCAGTCAGTGCAATAACCAGGTGTAGTTTTACAGTCCCTCCTCCCGACTGTAACTGCACTTTCATATATCTCTGGCTGCGACAGGCAATTTTCTTTCAAAGATTGTTTTTTCTGGAGCCTGTGATTTCTACTCTCGCCTTCCAACCTCTGGGATATTAAAACGGGGTCAGTAGTTCTAGGCAGGCTGACCAGATTTGTGGTCATTTGCCAACTCCTCTGTTCACCCTCCCTCTGCTGCCTTGTTTCTAGTTCTGGCATCCCTCTGCCTCTGCACCCTAATCTAATTAGGTGAAAAAGGATAACTTGTGTAATCTTCCATCCTTAGTAGTTTTGTCATGGTTCTTTCTAGCCTTTAAAACTGGGGGTGAAGTAGTAGAGTGGATTCAGAAGAAGGTTTACAATTCCAAGTGCCACCCACCCATGCATGGTCCATGCTATTTTGGGATGGATTTGTGAATTTCCTTTTCAGTTTATTTGTGTTTGGGGGTTACACCCAGCAGTGCTCATATTTAGGGATCAAGCAACACCCCTGATTGGCTCTATGTTCAAGGATCATCCCTTGCAGGGCTCAAGGGAGCCATATGGGATGCTGTGGCTCGAACTTGGGTTGGCCTTTTGCAAGGCAAGTATTACCTCTCCAACTGTCAATTTCTTTCTGCAAAAAAAATATCTCTGATTTCCAGGGAAAATGTTTTGAAGAAATAGGTGAACAGAAACCAAGATTTAGGATTCAAACCTTAAGGAAATAAAAAGTGAGTATTCACACCCCTATACCTAGTGGGTCCTAGGATTTTTTTTTTCTTGAAAACTTGGAGAATAGAAGGAATTCCCATAGAGCCTTTTAATAACTAGGTTAAGAGAGATGGGCACATGCCTGGAGAGATAGCACAACGGTGTTTGGCTTGCAAGCAGTCGATCCAGGACCTAAGGTGATTGGTTCGAATCCCGGGGTCCCATATGGTCCCCCGTGCCTGCCAGGAGCTATTTCTGAGCATACAGCCAGGAGTGACCCCTGAGCACTGCCAGGTGTGGCCCAAAAACAAAAAAAAATATAGAGAGAGATGGGCACATGGGAAAGGGGTATGGTAACCTTTGGACTTGCTTCCCTAAAGAGAGCCTTGCTGGTCAGACTGCTAAACACAGGTTTTCCCATTAAAATCTGTCACCTCTATTGTTTGCTGGTATGGTATTTGCCTGTCAGCAAAAAAATCCCTTTATTTCATCCAGTTTGGGCTCTTTATTTTTGGAAAAAAGATCTGTATCTGTCTTGAAAGTTGTCCTTTTAGAATTTCTTTATCCACTTCCTTTGCTCAGGAGCTGATGCAAAAATCCTTCCTGAGATCTAACTCCCATTTCTCTTGCTTTGCTAACAGATCGAATCCTCTTGAAAAACAACACGACACCATCCACTCCCCCTCCTTATTCATACCATCCCTTGTTTTTATTAAATAAAAGTAAGTGGAGCTATAAGATGTGACTGGCCTAGATCCCAGCTTCATAAAACAAAACTAACACCCTCTTTATCAAGGGGCTGAGGCATCCAGAGAAGATTTCTTAGGCCATTTTGCTGTCACGTAAATGGGAATCAATATTCAATAAGCCCTTGATGCACTACACTAGTGCTTCACTTAATACCGGCTTCCAGTACAGTAAGTGGCATTGATATAGGGAGGGCTTGTTTGTAAAATAACACTGCAGCCCTCACCTACTCGATATTGGATCTGGCTCCCCAAGGAGAGAAGATGCAAGACTCTGAGTGGGAGAGTCATTTTGCCAATCCCACTGCCTGAGCATAGCTGCCTATAATCTCATTTGCAAGAGAACGGGTTCTATGCTTTTAAAGTCAAGCAATATAGAGTTAATAGCCCACCTTCCTATTTGGAAGTTTTCCATAGTGCCTGGTTGCATTCCTCTCCCCTCCAGTTCCCCCCCCCCCCCCGCCCATAAAACTCCCCTCTGCCACCGTCACCTCTGTCAATGAATTAGTCACATTGAAAACCAATTGAAGGAGAGAATTGATTCCACCACTATCTGGTGAGAGTGGACCCTCTGGTGCCCTCAGAGCCTGCAGCTCTGAGTATTATCACATTACCCCAGCCATTGTGATTGCTGGAGGGAAAGAAAGCAGGCCCACTGGCCCCCTGGTGGATGAATGGGAGGTCTAGGTTTTTCTGTATAGTGACAGAATTTGGGAGGAAATAGACCACTACCATTTATTTTATTTTTATTTTTTAACATTAAAACATTATTTTAAGATTAAAAATTACTTTATTTAAACACCATGGTTTAGAAGGTTGTTCATAATGCAGTTTTTCCCCACTGCTATAAAGATATTCATGATTGTTTCAGTCATACAATGTACAACCTTCAATAATACATGTTTCCCGCCATCAATGCTCCCAGTTTCCCTCCTGCCCTCCCCTATGCCCTCTCCCCTGTCTGCCTCTGTGGCAGACATTTCTCTCTCTCTTCCTTCCTTTATTTTTCCTTTTAGACACTGCATTTAAATACTGCCTCTAGACACTACCATTTAAACAGGGTCAGTTATTTAGTACCCAGCCTAAGACATCTTTGCAAGGAATTCGTTATCTGAGGCTTGCTTTCCCTACAGAGTTCTAAGTAACCACAAATTTAGAAAAAACAATCTAAAGTCACCCTAAATAACATATATACATACTGTATAATGATTTTCCTTAATACATTTCAGGCTTAGATTGTGAAATGTTGTTTTTGGGTCACTCCTGGTGAGGCTCAGGGGTGACTCCTTGATCTGCATTCAGGAATCACTCTAATGGGCTTTGGGGACCAAATGAATCAGCTATGTGCAAGGCAAGCACTTTGCCCACCGCACTATCTCTCCAGTCCCTAAAATTTTTTTTGCCTGCACTTTCATTTTTCATTATTAGAGTTTACAGAATATAGTAAATTATAGTTTGGTGTGTGAGTGGGAACTTCTGGAGCGATTTATTAGCTTTATAATCTTTACTATTTCTTATCTCATGTAGGGGGGGGGTTGATAGAAAGAAGGTGGAAGACTTTCCATTTACTGAGGTTGGGAGAAATCCTGGAGAAGGTCAGGCATGCTCTGCAGACCCTGTAATTGTCTCTATGGGGGAGATGTCCTGGCTTAAGTCTCCTTAAGAACTTTTGAGAATGGGCTTTAAATATTTGGACTTTAAATATCTGTTGTAGAGAGGGTTGGCATATCCAAAGCTAAAGCAAAAGGTTGGTATTTAACTCTCTGTGAATGTACAAATGACAGTATTGAGTGATCCTATAGTGCTTGTTCAAATGAAGCTATTTGCATGGGGTATACCCTCTAACATATTGAGTAATGGGTATATGTTTTGAAGGAGAGATATAACTAAACTCTGGCAGATTTCTTGCTTTTAGAGCTTTGCACTTGGTACAGCATGATATTCTTAGGGAGAACCAGTAGAGGCTGCTTGAACGTGGAGTTGGGAAGATGCCCAGGGATTCCACAGCTTGGCAGAAGGCTTTTACAATGAGTTTTGAGGTGTGTCTAAGGAAAGGTGGAGGTACTTGCTTATTCTCCTTTTCTCAATAAAAAGAAATAAGCCATTTAAAGTGGGAAATAGACACAGCGTGGGAGAAACTATTTATCCAATACCCATCAGATAAGGGTCTAATATCTAAGATATATAAGGTACAACAACTTAACAAAAAGAAAAAAAGTCTAACCCCATAAAAAATGGGGAGAAGAAATGAACAGACACTTCCTCAAAGAAGAAATAAAAATGGCCAAAGGGACATGAAAAAATGCTTCAATGCTTCATCAGGGAGATGCAAATCAAAACAACAATGTGGTACCATCTCATGCCACAGAGACTGGAACACATCACAAAGAATAAGAACAATCAGTGCTGGAGGGAATGTGGAGAGAAAGAAACTCTCATTCATTGCTGGTGTGAATGCCATCTAGGCATTCTTTATGGAAAACAACATGGAAATTGAGCTTCCATATGATCCAGCTATACCACTCCTAGGGATATACCCTAGGAACACAAAAACACAATACGAAAATGCTTTATACACACATATATTCATTGCAGCACTATTTACAATAGTCAGAATCTGAAAACAACCCAGATGCTCTTCAACAGATGAATGGCTAAAGAAACCTTGGTACTTATATGCAATGAAATACTATGCAGCCATCAGGAAAAATGAAGCCATGATGTTTTCCTATACATGGATGGACATGGAAACTATTATGCTGAGAATAAGTCAGAGGGAGAAAGATAGACACAGAATAGTCTCACTCATCTATGAGATTTAAGAAAAATAAAAGACATTATTATAATAATACCTAGAGACAATAGAGATGAGGGCTGGAGGGATGGTCCCATAATATAAAGCTTACTACAAAGAGTGGTGAGCGCAGTTAGAGAAATAACTACACTAACAACTATTATGATAATGGTAATGGATGAGAGAAATAGAATGACTATCTCAAATACAGGCAGAGGGTGGGGAGAAGTGAGATAGAGGCTATTAAACAAGTGGAAGATGGTGAAGTTAAGCTTGACAAATGAATTCCTATAGATAATCATAGTGGAATTAAGTCCTTTAGAATCTTTTCTGTCATCCTCCAAGACCTGTTGACTCTGAGAGTCATCGATGGCTCTGATGTCATGCACCTCATCAATTTCTAGGGGTTCCTGCTGCTCTCTTGACTCTGCATACTCATTAGAAATGGTTTAAACAGGTGCAGTCTTTCCCTGGTAATCTCCCTGGGCTGAATGAGACCTGTACAAGAAGAATGAGGACAGACCAATGTGAGAGAGACTAAGGAGAGAGCAGAGTCCAGGGGTCAGAACTCTATTGAGCATTCAAATTACTTTCATAAGGAGGTCATGGTGCGATTTAATGCTTTCACCCTGAGATAGTTGTGTTTCTCCCACAAAGGGTTACATGGCTCTATGTTGTCTTAAGAGGCCTGCCCTGCCATAGACCCTTTGCAGTCTGCTGCAGTATTTTGGGATTGGACCAGTTATCATGAGGCAATAAATAGCATCTCAACACAGGATATTGCCAGTGATCAAGCCCCTCTTCTCCTCTGGTTATACTCTTGATCATTTGGTACCTCTGGTGGTTCGTTCTTGCCACAACTTGTGTTCTGGCATCAGTGTTCCCCCACGCAACAGCTGATGACATCTCTTGGCCTCCCCCAGCCAGTCAGCAATGCCTCTCCCCCCAACCCGCCTCCTCTGCCTGCTGTCCCAGCCTGTAACCCTGATCTCATTTCCTCCTACCTCTCACACCATTCTAAGACCTCTTGCCTCAACCTGTGCCTGTGCTCCTCTCTCTGGAGCCCCTCTGTGCCTCTGGAAAGTCCGCTTATCTCTGATCTAGTCTCTCTCCTGAATATTTCTATCTTCTCAAAGGCTCTCAATGACCAGAGGACACCCCAGAGAAAAGGGTGACTCCTTATTCTAATATTGCTCCCCACTTCTCAGTGGAATGGATTTCATGCCTGGGTTGTATGTTGTTTGTCTGTCTCAGACTTTGCAGCCCCTGAGGCAATGGCTCTGTCTTTGCAGGCTCTGGGAAGCCTTGGCAGCCAACAAATAATAAATAATACCCTGGTAACACCACCTGCAACTTGTTAATGAGTCTTTCCCTTGACTCCCTTACTATGTGGAAGATGGGAGTGGAGACCCCCAATTTTTGGGCAATAGATACCTTCTTCTTTCTGCCTTGGAAATGAAAATTGGGGTTGGGTAGGTAGGGGTAGGTCACTTTTAGGGACAGAGGAAGACGAGTTGACCTTGAGAATTATGCAAAACAAGTAGAGTGAAACTTCTGTGTTTGTTTTTTTTAATTGTAGATTTTTAGAGATGCAAGTCTTCAGGAGCTAGTTTTGGTTCTTGAGACTTTCAGTTTTGGTTTCCAGAGGCAAAGTGAAACTATCACCCAAACCCATATTTTCCCTCAAAAATATTTTTATAAGTTATTGTTTTTCTTTAATTTTGAGATTCAGGGAGTCATCTTTTTCCAACTCTGTAAATCAGGTCAGTAAGTGACTGCACTACCTTTTAGCATTGGAATATTTGTATAGTGAGCCAAAGACACTTTTCTGGAAGATAACTGTGTATGAAATTCCAGCAATTGCCACCAGGTGAATGAATGCTGACTTGTCTTTGGGTCATCTTAAAAGAGCAGGATAAAGGTTGGAGAGATAGAATACCACTTAGGCTAGAGTGCTTACAGTGCAAGGGGCCAATGGCATGGTTGATCGCTAGCACTCCACATGTTTTTCTGAGACAGCTAGGAGAGAACCCTGAACACCAATATATACAATACCAAAACAAGCAACCCCCCAAAAAAACCAAACCAAAACCAAACAGAGAAAGAAAAAACAGGACAAATTTGCAATCTTATCCATATATAGGTCCCCAAATTGTTTTCAAAAAGCTATTATCTTTTTTGGGGGTGGCACACTGAGTGGTAAAGTTTATTCCTGGCACAGAGCTCAGGAACTATTCCTGGCAGTACTTGGAAGATCATACAGTTCCAGGGATCAAACTCAGGGGTCCTACACGTGAATTTTACCCTTTGTATTATCAAAGTCATTATTATAAATTATAAATATATACTTGTTGTAGATTTGGCTCCATTCAAAGACTCATATGTTGTCAGATTAAAGAAGCCTTAAAACTTTTGTTTTGTAGCTGGAGTAGCAAAGTAGTATAGGACTTGACTTTCTGAAATGATCTAATACTCTGCCCCTTGTGGTCATGGAATTAGTTTGTGGTCCATGTTTCTAAGGCAAGCATTGTGGTCTATGTGAATAAGAGTCATTCAATGTGCTTTTGAATTAGGAACAGTGTAGTGATATCTGTGGGACTAGGGAATGCATATTGGGCTGTTTTAATTTACCTGAAGTGCATAACTCTTAGGTGTTATGAAGGTCCTAAAGAGTGGTGGCACAGCAGAATTGATGGTAAATAAAAACCACATTCTGATGTAGCATTCTACATCAGATGACAGTTCCTGCTTCTTGGTCTTAATTCTGCTTTGTGCATAGGCAATCTCTCTCTCTCTCTCTCTCTCTCTCTCTCTCTCTCTCTCTCTCTCTCTCTCTCTCTCTCTCTTTCTCTCTCTCTCTCTCTCTCTCTCTCTCCTTGTTTTTATTTTTGTGTCACACTCAATGGCAGTTAAGGATTACTCCTGGGTCAGAAATCACTTGTGGCTGGCTCAGGGGACCATATGGGATGATGGGGATTGAACCGGGGTAGGCTGCATAAAGGCAAATGTCCTACCTGCTGTGCTACCGCTCCAGCCTCAGGCCACATCTCTCTCAAAAAATTGATTTGAACTCTTGATTTCAGGGAAATGAAAAATCAGTCATACCCTTGTTTTGCCATCCAGGATCACTCATAAAATTTGAGTTTATCAGATCATCTTTCTCAGGACTCACTCTTAGATTAATTTCCTCCTTTATTATTAATTTATTATTATTATTTTGGTTTTGGGGCCATGCCCAGCAATGCTCAGGAGTTACTACTGGCTTTGCACTCAGGAATTACTCCTGAATTTACATAGGAATTACACCTGGTTGTGTTTGGGGGACCATATCGGGTATTGGAGATTGAATCCGGGTCAGCCTTCTGCAAGGCAAATGCCCTACCCTATCAGTGATCCCTCATTTCCTCCTTTAAAGAGTGATGTTTCCCTAACTTCTGTTCTCTTTTCCAAATGCACTTTTGCTCAAATGCCTACTCCCCCATGCCTCCCACCAGTTCTTGGGGTGTAAACAGAGCTGTCTGGTATTTGGGGTAGGTGAGCTCTGTGTTGGACTGATTCTGCATGATTCTGCTTGTAGACCGATGGGGGAGGAGCTCACCTCCTTTTCATTCCCCTGGAGTCCAGACCTAGACGTGGGCCAGCGAGGCTCATTTTCCCACATGTAGGAAGCTGATGCCCGCCCCCCCCTCCTGCAATACTTGGCTCCCTAGTTTTTCTGAATCACCCCTGACCTTGACCTACGTCTGTAGCAAGGGCTCAGACTCGTCGGGCCAACCTCATTCAAGAGAACTTAATGAGCACCTGGCGGCTGAGGGCTTTGAGATCTTTCAGATGAAAAGGGCTTTCAGTGGTTCAAGGGTTATTATTGCCAGGGTGGTGGCGGCGGCAATTATTTGAGATGGTCAGGGCTTCCTTTGCTTCTCTAGGGAGCAGGCAGGCATACTGCCTTGCTTCATCTGTTTTGGATCCCGTCGGGGTCTAGAAAGGTTCTTTCTACTATCTGCCTTCTTTCCTCCGTAACTGGATAGGTCTGATTGCAAAGGTTCAGTAAGTTTGAAAGGCTCATTCTTTTGTGAGTGAAGAGTTCTGAAGAGTAAGGAGAAAGAAAGTCAGCCTTCTCTGAAGAGTAAGGAGAAAGAAAGTCAGCCTTCTCTCCAGCTTCTCTGTCTCAAGAGGATTGGCTGCAAAGAAGCTTTAAAAACCAAGAGATGGAGGCTAATCACTTTATTTGACAACCTGTGTCCAGGAGTGAAAAAGGAAATGAAGTGATTGGTGTAGGGGAACTTGAAAAAACTATTTTTTTTTTATTTAAAGAAAGTGCACCATATAGTTGACATAATTGATCATAATACATTTGTTTCAAGACACAAGAAAGCAAAGTTATTGAAAGAAAATAGAAAAAAGAACTGAAAAATAAAATGGAAAAGAAGAAAAAGTTCAGTAGCAAGTATATTTGTGAAAATTATTGTGTCCTATTAATATAATAGCAGAAAATTTAGTAAGCTGTTTTTTAACAGAAAAAGAAATGAGATTAAAAAATACAATAAAAAGTTGTGTGTGTGTGTGTGGTGGTTGTTGTTGTTCTTTGTATAGATACAGCAATATATGGGGAAAATAGAAAGGAAAAACCTTTGGCCTAAAAACATGGAGGAGACCTTACCCATAAAGCATCCTGGAATAAGACCAACTCCAGGCTTCAGGCATACTAAGTTTTCTAACCCCAAAGTTTTTCTTTGTGGTTCCAGTAAAAGCTCTTCATAATCACAGTTGTTGCTGTCAGGTTTCTGTTGTTAGAGATCCTGTTTTCTGTAGAGACCCTATGTTGAAGTCATGGTGCAGTGGAGCATCTTCTGGAGAAAACCAATTTTGGAATAGGCTCCTGAGAGAAGATATGGATTCTGACTACAACTGCTCAGGAATGATGTGAAGTCCATTAAAGAAAGATGGCAACCATAGATGTGGGGAAGGCATCTCTGTTGAAGCATTTTAAATGAAGAGAATTTTTATTTCACACTTTAATGGTTGAAATCGTCCATGTCAGAAATCTTGGAGTGACATCCCAGAGACAAAGGATAATTGAGGATGATCTTAAGAAATCTGTACTCCAAAGCTTCTGAGTCCACAGGATATAACCATATTTTGTTTTGTTTTTCTGCCAAAGATGGGTAAAACTTGTATCTAGGCTTCTTTAGGTGACCATAGCTAGGTCATTCAAGGATAACTCAAATGGAGTTACTCTTGATTGCTGCTGAATCCATTTAGAGGGGTTTCTGGGCAGGAACATTACCAGCTTGAGGGGACAAGAGCCTCACTTTTATCCTCTGCACCTCACTCTGGGAATAAATACTTCTCTCTACTATCTTCCACAAACTCAATCAGATGGCTTCTTGGCAAGCAAATAAAGTCACAAATTTTCCTTTCATAGTATGTTTTCCCTAGTAAGTTATTTTGAGCTCCTAAAAAATCTTCTAACAAAAGTGAATCTTATATTTAATATACTCTAACATCTGAAAACTCTTTTTTTGGGGTTGAAGATGTGACTTAGTGGTATGTATATGTAAGATCCTCTGTGAAATCCTTGATACTAAAACCATACCAAACAAACTAGCAAAAAATCATATAAAAACACTCTTACATTAGCCATATTGAGGCTGAAGAGATAGTACAGTGGGTAAGGCACTTGCCTAGTATATATCCAATGCCAGACAGAGCTTCTTTTGATATCTCCAAAATCCCATATGGTCCCCTGAGTCCCTCCAAGAATGATCCCTGAAAAATAAACTTCAAGTAAGCCTTGAGAACCATTGGATGTAACTTTAAAACAAAAACAAACAAACAAAAGTTAAAAAGTCACTGTTGGCAGCAAGCTACACAGAGATGTAGGCCAAACCCCAAGGTAACTGTCTACCTTGTAGACAGATCAAGTATAGACAGATGTGTGTAAAGATGCCACTGTTCACTGTGGCTTTAAATGCAAGGGAAAGAGAACAGCCTAGTCTACTTTACTGTCTCTCAAACTCAACAGTGACTTTTGTTCAGTTTATTTTACTTATTGACAAGAAGGGTTTCGAAACTTTGGAAGAAAAGTGTGGCTAGCAGAAGAGAAAGGTCAAGAATGCAGAGTAGGGCCCAGAGAGATAGCACAGCCGTGTTTGCCTTGCAAGCAGCCGATCCAGGACCAAAGGTGGTTGGTTCGAATCCTGGTGTCCCATATGGTCCGTCCCCCCCTGCCTGCCAGGAGCTATTTCTGAGCAGACAGCCAGGAGTAACCCCTGAGCACCGCCGGGTGTGGCCCCCCCCCCAAAAAAAAAAAAAAGAAAAAAAAAAAGAATGCAGAGTAAAGACAGAAAGTATAAAGAGGAAAAAATAGCTAATAGATTAAAAAAAAAAAAAAAAAAAAAAAAAAAAGTTTTGAGGGGCCGGGCGGTGGCGCTGGAGGTAAGGTGCCTGCCTTGCCTGCGCTAGCCTAGGACGGACCGCGGTTCGATCCCCCGGCGTCCCATATGGTCCCCCAAGAAGCCAGGAGCAACTTCTGAGCGCATAGCCAGGAGTAACCCCTGAGCGTCACAGGGTGTGGCCCAAAAACCAAAAAAAAAAAAAAAAAAAAAAAAAAAAAAAAAAAAAAAAAAAAGAAAAAAAAAGTTTTGAAAGCCTAAGAGAAGAATGTTGGTTTTTCAGAGCAACAGCTAAAACTGTAAATGTGAGACTAGAATTAGATTGAGGAGAGCATACTTTAGCTTTCCTCACTGGGAAACTGAATGGAGATAACTCCCATTAGATTCATGGAATCTATTGTTCTTAGAATTCCTGTACAAAAGAATACAGTAGAAAGGGAGCATTGACTTAAAATGATCCCTGGTCACCTCCTCCAGACCTGTTTTTTACCCTCCTTATCGGTCAGAATTACCCAATCCCGCTGTCTGAAAGAGATTTGATGACTCAACAACGACCAATTAGGCATTAACACACTTATCTCTGAGGCTATCTAGCCATCTTTATGGAGAACAGGATCTTAAATCTCATTTACTTGGACAGCCAGAGGCTTTGTCTAGATGGTGGAAAGAGCTATAGATATTTTTCATAATTATAATGACTTTTTACAGGGAGAATCGTAAGTCCTGCTCCATAACTCCAGTGTGAAAGAAAGCCCATCGCAGAATGCTGGATGTGGGGGAGTGAAGCCATCTGAGGGCTGTCTCTTCACAGTCTGTGTTTCCTTACCATGAGCAACTCTGGGAGCAAAATTCACAAAAAAGAGGATAAATAATTTTTACCTTGGGAGCCTTTCTTGAGAGAGATAAGACATTGCAATTCCAGAAGGAAATAATGAGTAACGAAAGGTCAGAAAATGAATGGGTACTATACATAGCCTTGATATCTCCGCACAGTTGTGTGTGCGTGTAAGGGCATTTTGGGGTCATTATTTATGGAAGACTTCCTGGGAGAGGCAAACAGAGCTGATAAGGAGGAGGTTTCCTGAGCGGAAATGGCCCTTGTATAGAGTTGGGTAAGTTAAAGATGTAAAGCAACTTAGGAGCATAGATCCCATTATGGTTCATTGAGAGTCTTGTTATCTTAGCTTCCCCTTAGTCTCTCCTGTGGTTTCCTACAGTACACCCTTGGCTTTTTTAAGAATGTCAAGACACCCAATGAATCAAACCTGAGATTCTCCAGTTTTTCCCACCACTCTCATTGGCAAACATGTTTAATGACTTTTGGGTTTATTTCTTCTTCCTTTATAAAATGCATGTGAGAATATAGACATTCATTCATATTGCATTTTAAGCTTTAATTCCATGAAACTGTTAGACAGTCTTTCTCTCATCTTTCCAGCAGCTTGTGCTTTCCTTATGACACCTAAGGAACTCTCCTCCAATGAGCGAACAGCTTGTGGAAATGTGAGGGATCAGCAATCTCTCTCTGCTCACTTCCCAAGCCAAGTGCCCCTAGAGCCTCACCTTGCTGATGTCAGTCTTTAGTTAATTGTGCAGCATTAATGGTCTTCAGCTTTCTTTTGCTCATCCTCACTGATGTGTTTCAGTCTGATGTTCCGACAACAGGCCTGTGTTTGCATTTTTTGCTCTCTTCCATATCCCTCACAGTGCAATTTAGAATCTGAATTCATAATACTCCAAGGTGCCAGAGGTGAGCAATTACCCAGTTAATTTGATCTGTGTGGACAGCATTTTTATATTTTTTCTCTAAAGTCTATTTAGGGGAAAAATATCTATATGATTGCCTCATCAAAAAACTTCTTTAGTCAAATATACATGATATTATGGATGGATGTCTATTCTAAAGATTGACCTTTGATATCCTCAAAAGGACCTTTTCTTTAGTCATCACACTGAAATTTTAGCTACTAGGATTCTTTCCTTTCATTGAATAAATTGCTTTATATGAGAGAGTTACTGCTTTAAAAGAGGAATGCAAAAATGATTAGAGCAGCTCTTTTTGCCTTTTTGATAGATGCTTTGAGGTTAGTGGAAAGATAGTCAAACAAAGCTCTATCAATATCATGATAAGAGCTACAAAGTGTGCCTAGGACCCTGGAATGAGGGGTAAAGTTATTTATATGTGAGCAGTGTCAAATACTATACCAACTGGAAGAAGGTCAAAGTGATTGAGGTAATGTGAGACTAAGACTAGGTACTAGAAAGTCTTTCTCAATTAGTATAGAATTTCTTTATCTTGGTGTCCAGACATTGAACATTCACTCAGCAATGACTCTGTGCCAATCTCTATACTAAATATTATTTGAAAATAAATAAGAGTAAATTCCTGCCATCAAAGAGCTTGCTGACTTGGGTGGTGACAGAAAAAAATCAAAATGCTAGATAAGAGGACTAAGAGACGGTACAAAGGGTATTTTATGTAGCAAATGAGGGTTCAATTCCTGGTACCATGAATGGTCCCCCAAGACCTGCCAAAAATGATCTCTGAACATAGAGCTAGGAATGAGCCCTGATTAAAAACTGAGAGAAAAGCATGGGGAAGCTGATACTTCCACAAATCAAGTCAGTTAATGTACTGCATTGCTGGGGATACTGGGGTGTGGGTGGGGGGAGTAGGATAATTTTTAATGACTTGTCCTCTTACTCCTTTCCAGTCAATAAATAGGTTAATTCAAATTCTACTGTGCAGTTTATTTATCATCTGAAATCCCAGCAGCTGAAGGATTCAGAATATATCAAACTTCCTAGATCTCTGGACACTCTTCCTAGTTCAGGAAGCAATTAGTCTGAGAGAAACAGAAGAGAGAGTTGTAGGAACAGAATATATATCCTTTTAAAATAATTTAGTAACAACCCTAGCTAAGTGACCAATAATTTATAGAGTCTATTCTTTTTATAGAGATATTTCCTTGCTGCTCAACCAGCAAGCTTGCTGGGTTTAGAGGATTAATCTTTGAAGTAGTAAATATGCTCACATTGTAATTCAGTCACAGGGATAAAGGGAACTTAGACTTGTCTTATAGAGAGAGAAAATGTTAAATGGATTTGTGGAGGAATCACAATGGTGGTCTTCCTTATCTCTTGAACCTTATTGTTGAAAGTTTTTCAATTGCAAGGAAACATACCTGTTTCTAACCTATTGCTCTTATTTCACAAATGAGAAAACAGTTCTAGCATAACTAGAACTGGAACCCATTTCTCTCTCTTTTTTTTTTTTTTTTTTTTGGTTTTTTTGGTCACACCTGGCAGTGCTTAGACCTGTCTCCATGTTCAGAAATTGCTCCTGGCAGGCACGGGGGACCATATGGGACGCCGGGATTCGAATCGATGACCTTCTGCATAAAAGGCAAACACCTTACCTTTATGCTATCTCTCTGGCTCCATGAGCCCATTTTTCTTGATACATATTTCAAGATTAGTAGTATACCATACTCATATACATGGCATATTCAAACTCCTCTGCTGACTGCCTTCTATTTAGTTATTTTCTCTTCCTTCTTGTTGTTGTCTAAATTAATCTTAAAAAATGCTCTCTAGCCTTCTGTCCGTGTCACAAGTTTTCTGGCCTCTGGAATGTTCCTGAAGAACTTACCCTTCACAGACTAGACTGCCTTCCCTTTATTTCCCTTCTGCTTCTTTCTTATTCTGTAGTTCTGCTTCATCTTCCTTCAACCACAAAGCCTTGCCTTAGAAACGTCTGTGTTTTGGCTTCACAATCTTTCAGTTCTATTGTTGGGTTGACTTAGAGACAGTAATTTTGCTTAAAGGTAGGTTGGTAAAGGTTGTAGGTATTTTAAATTACTTGAATTTATTTTTATTAATTTAATTTATATTGGGGGCATACTTGGTGATGCTTGGGGGCTATTCCTGTGCTCAAGAGTGATTCATGATGATACTCAGGGGATAATATGCTATGTTAGGGATCAGATCAGGGTTGGCTGTATTCAAGACAAACACCTTCCCTTTAAGTTATTTCTTTAATGAAATGGTTTGTTTTGTTTTGGGACCACACCTGGAAGTGCTCAGGGCTTACTCCTAGCTCTATGCTCAGGGATCACCCCTGGTAGTGCTTTGGGAATCATATGGAGTGCTGGGGATCCAACTGAATTGGCCACATATGAGGCAAACACCCTACCACTGTATTATTGCTCCAACCCCTGAAATTACTTTTTTTGGTGGGGGGCACACCGGTGACACTCAGGAATTACTCTTGGCTATGTGCTCAGAAATCGCTTCTGGTTAGGGGGACATTATGGGATGCCTGGGATCGAACCAGGTCCATCCTGGATCAGCTGTGTTCAAGGTAAACGCCCTTCCACTGTGCTATCACTTCTGCCCCATCCTTGAAATTACTTTTTTTTTTGGTTTTGGGGCCACACCCGGTGACTCTTAGGGGTTACTCCTGGCTATGCGCTCAGAATTGCCCCTATGTTGGGGGACCATATGGGACGTCAGGGATCAAACGAAGGTCCGTCCTAGGTTAGCACAAGCAAGGTAGATGCCTTAAAGCTTGTGCCACGGCTCTGGCCCCCCTGAAATTACTTTTAAAGGTTATTTCTAGTTCTGAGATTCTGTAGCTTTATGAACCAACTCATCTTTTAAGTTGCCTTGACCTGATGCTGTTATAAAGTTGATGCCCTGTGATAAATAATAAGACATCCTACAACTATTAGGTGGCATATTTGTGAGTCCAATGCATGTTGTGAAGAAAAAACTAGCTTACCGGAAGGACCTTTCCATGTGGAACGCTTTGTTAGGTGGAGAAACTGGCTGCCCACTGGATGAACTCAACTGCAGCCTGGAGTCCTTACCTCAGGGAAGGGAGGCCCTGAGAGCCAGTTTGACCTAGGTTCAGCTTCTCTAGAACAAACAAGCTGATCTTTTGCTCCAAGGCCCCGTCAAGAAGGCTCCAGTGTGTTTATTGACTCTTGCATGTCCCTACCCTGGAGAACAAATAAACAGCTCAACCTGATTCACTCCCTTCACCAGCCTTGTTCTGTTTCACTCACTGCTGGGCTTTGCCAGGAAAATTCCTTAGACCCTATGGAAATAAGAGTTAGTAGTTATGACTTTCTGGCCATATATTCCAACTCCTTCTTTCTGTAGTCCATAATCCTCCATGTAGGTGCAGATTCAAATTTTTTTTTTTGTCTTGAGTTCTCTTTATTACTTGCGAAAAGTTGGTGTGCTTTGCTGATTCAATCATTCAACAAATATTAATCAAATGCCCACTATGTGTTAAGCTCTCTCCTCTCATAACTGGGGGTGGCTGACTTTTAATGATGTTTCTATAAACTCAATAGTTTGAATCCCTCTTGCCTGGCATCTTGTAATATAATAGCAATAATAATAATAATAATAATAATAATAATAATAATATAGTTAATAATGCCTTCTCTCTCATTTTCTACTTTTGGGAGAACTTGGTTCTGAGTCCTAATCCTCTCCTTTCATTAAGCCTTTGATGAATCATTTCTTCTTTGGATATCCCTCTTTGCCTTCCGTTAAATCTCATTTTTGGTTTTTTTTTTTCCATGGAAAAGGAAAGATAATTTTTATCATATTTGAATTCCACTCTCTCTCTCTCTTCCTTTTTAGAAGGAACCCAACTCAGACCTCTTCATTGTTGTGTTTAGTGGAGTGCTTATTTACTAAGTTGTACAATTCCCCAAATGCTCAACATCCCCTATAACGTTAATAAAGGTTTCTTTTTTCCTTTTTTTTCTTTTCTTTTTTTGGTTTTTGGGTCACAGCAGTGGCACTCAGGGGTTACTCCTGGCTCTGTGCTCAGAAGTTGCTCCTGGCAGGTTCTGGGGACCATATGGGATGCTGAGAATAGAACTGGAGTCTGTCCTGTGTTGGCTGCATGCAAGGCAAACACCCTACCCCTGTGCCCCAATAGAAGTTTCTTTATTTGGGAGGAGAAAGTAGGATCTCTCAAACAATGAATGTGTAGGAGGCCCTGGAATTCCACTAGCATTCAACTGGCTGTTAGTTCAATGGAAAGGCCCAAAGATGCTATGCTGCTCTGGCACTGCCATACTGGAGATCCTTGGGCCTAAGGTACTGGGGGCCTCTAGGTCTACAATCAGCAGTGCTCTATGCTCCAGGGATCATATGGGGCCAGAAATTGAACCCTCCATATTATCTCCCAGTCACAGTATAGTTTCTTTTTTAAAGAACTTTTTATTCTTTAGTTTTTATTGAGGCATACCTGAGGTCCTCAGGGTTTATTCTTAGCTCAGTATTCAGGGACCACTCCTGGTGGGGCTCAGGGAACCATATGTGAAGCCAAAGATGGAACTGAGATTGGTTTGAGCAGGTCAGTGCCTTACAGCTCTACTATCTTTCTGGCTGTGAGGTTCTTCTGGTTGATGAAGGCAAACAGGGGTGAGGAAGGCATTGGTAGAAGGAAGTGGACACTGATTAAAAAAAAGATCGGTGTATGCCTGAAACCCAATAATGTATAACTTCATCATATAAGGATGACTAAATAATATTTTTCAAAAACATTTTTCAAAATAATAAAATGAAAAGTATGATGGGCCAGCTCAAGGAGGATATGATAGCACCTGCCTTGTAAGCCTGAGGCCATCCTTGAATCTGATCTCTGCTCTTCCTCTCATGCATGGACCTTGATCCTAGCACACTCCCATTTGGGACACCCAACACCATCACAACACACTCCACAGTTAAGTATTTGTGACCAGCAAAGGTAAGGTGTGTGACCCTTGGTGAACACTATAACTAGAATCTATCAGTCCCACGATCAAGTGTGAAAACCCCAGTAAACCGCAGAACTGGATTATAAACCCCAGTAAATGTGTGTTACTACTATCTCTGAGCATGGAGGACACATGGGCCTTACCTCAACAGCAACAATAATATGGAGGAAAAGAAGATTTAAAAAATTTTTTTTATTTAGAAAAAATATTATAGATTAGATTAGTTTAGGAAACAGTGGAGTAGACTAACTAAAATCTTTAACTGTATGCTTTCTCAGAACCTTTCATTTAAACATGCTCATTTGGTAGCTCCAGGAGAGAATATAGCATGTAATATTTTCCACGTAATTCAACCACAAAACTGCTTTTAAAGAAAAGCCTCTGTTCAGTTTAGGGGACACTAGAGTTTCATTCAATTTAGTTGGGGAGAAGTTAATCTAGTAGTAGGAATATTGGATTAAGAGCAGGGAGCTTGGGCCAGAGAGATAGCATGGAGGTAGGGTGTTTGCCTTGCATGCAGAAGGAAGGTGATTCGAATCCCGGCATCCCATTTGGTCCCCCTAGCCTGCCAGGAGTAGGAGGAGTAACCCCTGAGAGCTATCTTGTGTGACCCAAAAACCAAAAAAAAAAAAAAAAAAAAAAGAGCAGGGAGCTGAAATTGCATCTTTGTGTCACTCTTTTTTCTAGGTAACTAGTCTAGAAAAAGGCCAGTCTGGCCACTTCTTTGGTCCTCAATGACTGTAATTATCCCTTCATCCTCGTCTAGTTCTCGCTTTACATACAGAAATTTTTTTCCTTCATCACTTTGCTTCTTTTTTGTTTTGTTTTTGGACCACACCCTGCAGAGCTAGTGGTTACTCCTAGCTCTGTGCTCAGGGATAACTTCTGGCAGTATAAGAAACTACATGGGGTACCCAGGATCAAATCTTGATCAGCCATGGGCAAGGCAAATGCCCTATCCATTGTACTATTAGTACTCTGGCCCCCATTATTTTGTTTCTTACTGTTTTTTTCTACTATCTGTTTCAGAAGCCCTAAGGTTCCTAAGATCCCCTAAGATGTTGTTACATCCTTTTTATTCTGTGTATCTTCCCAATACTCGTAAGGCAGGTACCAGTCAATGAAAATAGGATAGAATGACAATGTTCAACAGGTGCCTTTATTTAAGGTACCCACAGGTAAGTATGTTTTGGAAGACTCAGGAGCTTAACATCCAAAATATCCTGACACACCCATAAAAGACATAAATAATGGATCGAAACATTAGACCAGTAAGTACAAAAACAACTAAAGTAAATATTTTTATTTACCCTTAAAAATATTTATTATTTGCAGTATTGGGGATTGAATCTGGAGCCTCTCACAAGGACTAGGTAGATACTATATCATGAGCTATATCTCTGGTCCTGAAGTAAATGTATTTTGTTATTTTTTGTTTTGTTTTGTTTTGTTTTGTTCTACCACTTTGGGTGAGAGGGCTGTTCTGGTTTTGCTTTAGGATCATTCCTAGCAGTGCTTAGGGGATCATGTGATGCTGGGGATCAAACTTAGGTCTCCTGAATGGCAAGCATGCCTTATAGGTGTTCAGCCCAATCAACTATTTCTCCAGTCCTGTATATTACATTACAGGAAAGGTAAGTTATTTGTGGAAAGAAAACATGATTGTTCCATGTTGTTGTTGTAGTTTTCCCCTGCAGTATCCAGGGCCTACCACAAGCAAGGCAAGTGCTTTACATCCTGCAGCAGTGTCCTGAGAAGGCACCTTGGAAAGGAGAGCATTGATTTCAAGAAAGAAAAGAGAAAGTACTCAGCTGATGGGGTAAGCTAGCAGAGAGAGGTATTCCTGGTTATTGGGGCAACCTACTTGGCTGAAAACTCAAAGGGAAAAAAAAACATTATTTTAGAAGTGAGAAGGAATGGGTCAGATACAGGGAATCAGTGGGAGAAAAAGGGAACTTTATTTGATGTGTCTGGGAAAGTAGGTAAACACACATTTCTCTCACAGTTATCTGCAATGAGGTCAAAATTCCAAGCTTGTGTGTGGATGACCTTGGAGGCCTTCAGATTCCCTTGTAGGAGGCCCAAACCTTTTGGCTTCTTTGACAGTGGGTATGATGGGCTGGAGCCCTAGACTAAGTTCATGCCTCTGGGCACCGTCACTTGAGAAGATAAGAACAATAAGCAAAGGTGCTTATCTTTATGGTTGTTCTTATTTGATTTATATTCTGTGTGTGTTGAGTCTGTGGACACCTGTCTGTGTGTGAATGTGTGTTTATATTAGTCTTGACTTGTACATATATGTAGAAATAGGTATTTATGAGTTTACAAAGTATTTATATTTCCATCTCTGTCTATTGTAAAGGGTGAGGTTTTATTTTATTTGTTGTGTGATGTAATTTTATG
Source organism: Suncus etruscus (assembly GCF_024139225.1). NCBI lineage: Eukaryota > Metazoa > Chordata > Mammalia > Eulipotyphla > Soricidae > Suncus > Suncus etruscus. The sequence goes on from NC_064858.1 coordinate 80,398,465, forward strand.
TTTATGTGTGTCAATGGTCTGCACACTATGTTTATATGGGTAGTGATTTGTTTACTATGTATGAAGTATGAATTCACATATATATTTTATGTATGAATGTTCATGTGTATTTATATATTTTTATCTTAGAATGTATCTAGTTGGGTTACTTATTTAAATATTTCTTTATTTTCAGGATAGACTGTTTCATTAATTCACTAAACATTTATTGAGAGCCTACTATGTATAATGATTGCTACACTGTTACTATGTACCAGTGATTGATTGTACACGGAGTATAACATGTTTGTATATGTATATGAAAAGGGCACATGTGGGGCCGGAGAGATAGCATGGAGGTAAGGCGTTTGCCTTTCATGCAGGAGGTCATCGGTTCGAATCCCGGCGCCCCATATGGTCCCCTGTGCCTGCCAGGAGCAATTTCTGAGCCTGGAGCCAGGAATAACCCCTGAGCACTGCCAGGTGTGACCCAAAAACCAAAAAAAAAAAAAAAAAAAAAAAAAAAAAAAAAAAAAAAGAAAAGGGCACATGTACTTACATTTATATATAAACCAATTTTTTGAAGTGTCTATGTGGATCCTGATTTTCTCTTCTGTCTATTTGGGGTTTTAGTTTTAAGGTAACATCAGAGATTCTCAAGAGTAACTTTCAGCTTGTTGCTGGGGGATTTAGGCATTGCTAGAATTTGAATCTGGGTTTCTTGCATGCCAAGTGCATGCCCAGCCCATTGAGATGTTTCTCTGTCTATCCTCTCTCTTTAATTTTTAAATCCTTTAATTTAAATCTCTTTATTTTTTAAATCCTGAGCTGCATACTATTATAAACTCCTGCTACTCCAATAATTTTGGAAGAAAGCAGGTGAAAACTAACTCAATAGTATAAGCCTCTAAGAATGTGGATATATGCATTTGAAGTAAAAATCTCTTCCTGTCTGTTATCCATTTGTGATCTCCAACAAGCCTTGGTGTCATTTCACTCTAGGTACTTCTTGCTCCTATTGAGCTTGGAACATGATTCTAAAATGCTCATTTGTCCTTCCCACTCTGCATCTATGGAAGAAAGGGTGGAGGGCTGTTCCTAAATATTTAGAAGTTTTTCTTTTCGTTTTAACCTCTCACTGACCTCAACTTCTCTATCCTCCAAGTATTTCTTAAGAGACAGGCATAAGGTTTTCAAACCAGAAGGGACTCTGTTTCCATATTATAGAGTTTGTCAATGATATTCCTTCATTAAGACAACCGATTTGATTAGAATAAAAGAGGTCTCCACCCTTCATGAAAAGAGTTGTTTTCTCTTTCTCTTGGGGGTAGTGCAAGTGGCGTTAAATAAACCTTTTTTTTTTTTAAAGTACCTCTGCAGCAAGGAAATGTGTTATTATTGTAATTGTCAAATGCTAATTATACTTATTACTATAATAACCATTTTGTTGTAACAAATGATGTAATCCTCTTTATTTCTGTCCCTGCCAGAGGCTAGTGGTGTGTCTTATGGCATGGGGGGAAGGGAGATTGGGGCATCCTCTTGGTGGGGTAGCACAAATGGCACAGGGACAGTGGGACTTGTGCTGGTGAGTGACATTGTAGCTCAGTAAGTGGAGGGGTGCAGGGAAGGGGATATCTAGGTTGCTTCACTCTATAGACTGCTTCTCTCTGGAATATCTCTTTTGGGGCTCTTTCCTGAAACTATTGAATCATTCCTTTAGACCTTCATTTCTTCAGTCAGCAAACATTCATTTAGTACCTTCTATGTATCTTATAATCGGTCAGCTCTATCAAAGTAAATACAAAGTAAATAAGATACAATCTTAACTGCTGAGAAGTCAGAGCCTAGCTATGGGGACTGGAGGCAAATACTATTTTTAACATGGCATGGATGAGCTGTACATAGGGAGATGTCTTTGAAGACTAGGAGGCCATGCATAAAAGAAATGATTACATTTGTATTTGAAGGCCAAAAGACTTTTAAAAAAGGAACTTAGAAGTTTGGAGAACTGGGCCGGAGCAGTGGTGCAAGGCATAAAGGTGTTTGCCTTGCCCGAGCTACTCTAGGACAGACCGCGATTCAATCCCCAGGTGTCCCATATGGCCCCCAAGCCAGAAGCAATTTCTGAGCACATAGACAGGGGTAACCCCTGAGTGTCAGCGGGTGTGGCCCCAAAACAAAAAAAAACAACAAAAGTAAACAAGCAACAAAAGAAGTTTGGAGGGCCCGGAGAGATAGCACAGCAGCGTTTGCCTTGCAAGCAGCTGATCCAGGACCAAAGGTGGTTGGTTCGAATCCCGGTGTCCCATATGGTCCCCCGTGCCTGCCAGGAGCTATTTCTGAGCAGACAGCCAGGAGTAACCCCTGAGCATCACTGGGTGTGGCCCAAAAAACAAAAAAAAAAAAACAAAAAAAAAAAAAAAGAAGAAGTTTGGAGAACTGAGAAGGGGTGTTGGTCTTTCCAAGGGAAAGGACTAAGTCACAAAGGCCTAAGAAAGTGCTTTGTAATAGCAATAACAATAACAGACACTATTACTTTATATTGGACATGGTTCTAGGGACTTGCTTGATTTGATTCACCTAATCTTCATAACAATCTATGAGGCAGCATTATTGTAAAGATGAAATGAATCAATGAATGGAAAGTTCTTAAGATGGAATGGTATTAGCTATTTTACTATTGCTTCATTATTCTTATCCCCATTTAGCAGATGTAAACATTGAGCCTTAGACGGAGTGATTCGCCCAATGTCACATGTACAGTAAATAATGAGGCTTGGATTTGAAACTTAATTCAGAATAGAGTCCCAGTTTTTAACCACTCTTGTAATTAAAGTGTAGGTTGCATTCTTGGGAGGGGTAATCATTAGTAACAAGACTGCCAAATAGTTTGAGGCTGGAGTGTGAATGGTTTATGTAGCATTAGAGGCTTCTACACTGGAGCAACAAGCGTAGCTCTGTGTTTTAGAAATAGAATTCCAAAACTCTGGAACTATGTGGATCACTTGGTTCTTTGCTGGCCAATTTCTACTCTTAGTGCATTTGGCTCAGCAGTGGATAACAATCAACATAAGCTTTGTTGACTTAAAGGCAATGAAGAAAGAAGAGCAGGGGAAGCTAATCAGGTTAATAAGATCTGGGGTAAAAGCCAAACCAAATATCTGTGACTTCATAATTAGGTTATTTAAATGGGCATTAGATAACAATATAATAGTGACAGACCCTCACTTTCCTCTGTTCGAATAAACACATCTGATTTTCTTTAACTTGGGGACTGGCTCTTTTTTAACTTGTCCATCAGTCTATCTCCGAAATCAGCAGAGACTCTGGCTATAGCCTATGTTAATAAATCTATCAGGTGCCTCACCATTACTCTTCTTGGAAATCTCAATTCCTCAAACTTGGGATTTTATGGTTCCACAATTTAATTTTTTATTAGCAATGAAAAACATTGTTCCTTTATTATTGGTGCTCTTCCCTCCACTCACCACACTTAGAGACATAGATCTCTTTCCTTTATTCCTGTCTACCTAAGTTCAATCGGTTCCTCTTTGTGGAATTTGAGGAGCATACCAAAGAGAACCGTGACAAAGTAAACACGATTGCACTTGCCAGGCGCCAGATAAAATTCTAAGCTCATAATATGTGTTATCTAAGGTATTCCAATGACTGTATGAAGAGATACCATGACCTCATTGTCATTATCATTGTGGGGGCCACTCTTGGTGTTGCTCTGGGGTCACTAGACCACACCCAAAAGCACTTGGAGGTCATGTGGTACCAAGAACTAAATTCAAGACCTTATCATGCAACATATTGCTTTACATCTCTGCTCGAGGAGGTACTGTTGTCATTCTAGCTTGATAGATGAAGCAATTGAGCTATAAAAATGTCAAATAATCTATCCAAGATCATACACTGTTAAGCAGCAGAACCTCATCAATACACCAGTGCCTTCATATACAAGTAAGCATGCACAACACTTGACTTGTTAAAATGCACTTCTTTTTTTGGTTTTGTTTTTTAGGCTACACCTGATGATTCTTAGGGGTTACTCCTGGCTCTGCACTCAGAAATTTCCCCTGGCAGACTCAGGGGACCCTATGGGATGCCGAGAATTGAACCTGAGTCTGTCCCAGGTCTTTCGTGTGCAAGGCAAATGCCCTACCATTGTGTTATCACTTGGCCCAAAATGCGCTTTTTTTATTTTAGTAATTTTTTTTTGTTTTTTGTTTTTTGTTTTTGTTTTTGTTTTTGGCCCACACCTGGCGGTGCTCAGGGGTTACTCCTGGCTGTCTGTTCAGAAATAGCTCCTGGCAGGCACGGGGGACCATATGGGACACCAGGATTCGAACCAACCAACTTTGGTCCTGGATCATCTGCTTGCAAGGCAAACGCCGCTGTGCTATCTCTCTGGGCCCCTATTTTAGTAAATTTTTATTGTGACCAAAGTGCATTACAAATCTTTCACAGTAATATTTATGGTACATAGTGACAATGAATGAGGGGCATTCCCACCACCAGTGTTGTCCTCTCTCCACTTCTGTTTCCAGCATTCATCCCTTATCTCCCTCCTTTACCCCCAGAATACTAGTGTAACTGGTCTCCACTTTACAGCTTGTTGTAAATTGTGTATCTATCCTGTTGTCATTGACTTTGGGTTTGGTGTTCAAGTCTGATCATTTTTTATTTCCACTACATGTTCATATGTCTGGTCCTGGTATCTTTCTTTTTCCCCTTCAATTTATGAGGCTGAATGATTCAAGTTATGTGATTCTGTTGGAGATAAAAATAAGAAAAAAAAAAAAAAAGAAAAAATTTGGTAGCAACTACCAAAAAAATGCACCCAGTAAAAAAAGTCACCAAATAATAACCACAAGAGTGGAAAAGAAAGAAAAAAGTGAAAGAAAAAAGAGAAGGAAAAATAATATCAAAAACAAACAAAACAGAACAAAACAAGAAAAAAAGGAAGTGCTGGAGTGGCAGGGTTTGGTGTTCCCCCACCTTTCAAAATGCACTTTTTTATTCACTGAAACTGTGATAGTGTCTGAATTTCTGTCAGTTTTTGTTTTGAGTGTTTTGTTTGTGCTGGGGTTGGGCACACCAAGTGGTACTCAGAGCTCACTGCTGGTTCTGTGCTAAGGAGTCACTTCTGGTGGAGCTTTAGGGACTATTAGGGGTGCCAAGGAACAAGCCTGAGCCAATGCATGCAAAGCAAGTTTCTTAGTTGCTATTCTCTCTCCAGCCCCCATAAAATTTTTCCCTCTTCTTAGGTTCCCAAGTGATTCTGACACTATTTGTTAAGGACTGCTTTGGGCAGCTTTCTTTGCTTGTCTCCACTGCAATCTTTTTCTTGCAGAAGAAACACCATTATGGCTGACGTGGCTCTAGACTTGCAATTTTTCCAATCTGACCTCAAACTCGTGCAGTTAAGACCTCCGGAGACAATTCTAGAGCTCAGATAACTCGGATTTTTCTCTCAGAAAGATCCACTCTTAGAGACATGGATCTGTCTGTGGGGAGTTGAGCCTTAAGAGGTGTGGAGCTTCTCTCATCCCTTTCATTTTCTCCTGGCTTTTCCAATGAATCTAGAATGACATCAACCATCTGACTGAAGTCAGTCTGGTTCCACTTCAGACTTTTCTTCACTTTTCCCATTTAAATAAAAAATTTTAACAAGGTCATTAACTCATTCAACAAACATTGTAAAGTGCTTATTATGATTGGTTTGGTTGCTGTAGAATTTTATTTTTTGTGGGGGAAAGCATACCCAGCAGCACTCAGGAGTTACTCCTGGCTCTGCTCTCAGAAATTACTCCTCCTGTCAAACTTAAGATACCATATAGGATGGGGATTAAACCTGGTTGGCCACATGCAAGGAAAATGTCCTATAAACTGTGCTATCGCTCTGGCCCCTATGTAGAATAGTTTTTAAAAATAGAATCATTGTCTTCAAATATAGTCCTGTAGTATAAAATTTGTTATTTATCACAGATGAGGTACACATAAAAATCTCTGGGGCTCTACTTGTACCTCATTATTGGTACACAAAGAAAAGAGAGATAATAAAATAATCATAAAAACATTTTTTTGTTTTTGTCTTGTGTGTGTGTGTGTGTGTTTGTTTGTTTTGGGACCACACCAGGTGACTCTTAGGGACTACTCTTGACCATGTTCTCAGAAATCACTCCTGGCTCAGGGGACCATATGGGATGCCAGGGATTGAACCTAGCTTCTTCCTGGGTCAGCTGTGTGCAAGGTAAATGCCCTCCTGCTGTGCTATCACTCCAGCCCCATCATGAAAAACATTTTTAAAAACTCAGTAAAACCTGAGGCTAGAGAGAGAGTACAGTTGATAAGGCACTTGCCTTATATGTGGTCAGTCTGGGTTTGATCCCAACATAATAGTCAGATTTGGTCCCCACATTATCTATCATCTATCTATCTATCTATCTATCTATCTATCTATCTATCTATCTATCTATCTATCTATCTATCTATCTATCTATCTATCTATCTATCTCTCTCTCTCTCTCTCTCTATCTATCTATCTATCTACCTATCTATCTAATCTTCTGTATAAATATATATCCTACATAAATAAAAATATTTTTTTATTTTGGTGGTACTGGGATTAAGCCCCCCCCCACAAGCAGGCACCCTACACTGAGCCACTTCCTTGGCATCAAAAAATTTTAACTTTCTAGAAGCTAGAAAAACTGGGAATTGGGGGACCCATCCCTAGACCAGATATTAGCAAGCTATGATGCAAATTTGGCTTTGAACAACCCTCAAACTAAGAATGTTTGTTTTACAAATATTTTAAAAAATTATCTTTAAGAACAATAACAAATAAAAATAAGGTTGAGCATATGCTATGCATCTAGAAAACCCCAGTACAAACCTTGGCACCACAATGTCGTCCCAAGTACCTCTGAGAGTGGCAACCCTCCACTCCCATCTGCCCCAGCATTGAGCTGGGAGAGTCCTCTGAGCACTGCTAGGTTGGTCCTAAAATAATAAGAATTTGCAATATAAATCTTATGCAACTGCAAAGCCTAAAATAGTCACTGTTTGATCCTTTACAGAAAAAAAATGTGCCAATTTTCTGCTCTTGAATAAATTTTGCCTTAACTGCATGGTGATAGACAAACTTGCTATGGAATTGTAGTTTATTCTATAAGTAATTTATTAAGTGGTGGATAGATTTGATGGAAATAGGAGGGTGAATAGGAATACAGACAATATGCAAAAATGTGAAAGAGAACATTAAAAAATTCTACTCTAACCTCAAGAAAACCAGCAGGTGCTAAAGATTTGTGAGTTCTCAGCTCACATTCAGTGATTAAAAATTAAGTAGATAAAGTTACTCACAGAGAAAACTAGGGAGGGAAATTTGGGAGTATCTACTGTAAAGGAGAGAATGAGAGAACAAGAAGAGAGTGAAGGGATGCAAGGAGTAATTCAGGAGGTAGCAAATACAATTTGAATAGTATTATAGTTAGTCTGTTGTTCACAATGTTAAATGCCAGAGAGGTAAAGCAAAATGAAGAGTGAAAAGAAGCATTTGGATATTACCAGTGATACTGTGAAGACAGTTTAAGGGGGAAACTGAAAAATCGTAGAGTTGGGTGTAGGGCAGAATAAAATGCCTTCTGAATGTTGGGGGTAAAGGGAAGGACAAAGATCAGTCAGTAGCAGAGGAGATACAGTTAACAGAAGCAACTCAGATTCATTTTGGCTACCATATGGGAGTATATAAGGATCAATGTAAATAATGGTTGTATACCCTTGGCTCCAGAGTACAATGAGAAAAGGAAAGAAAGAAAGTAGACGAGTTAGGGAAAAGAGACAAATGAGAAGGGGCAGGGTTTAAGAGAATTCAGGTACAATGTGATATTAAGGAGTGACAAAGCTAAATATCCAAAGCACAGAGTCAACAACACTGAAACTATGAGACCCAGACTTTAACAACCAAACCTAAGAAGGTACCTGTCAAGATGGCAGGCAGGGCATAGAAGTGAGGCTTCCGGAAAAAACCTGGGAACATTGCTGGAGGAAAATTGACATTGGTGGTAGATTCAGTGCTGGAAGATTGTATGTCTAAAACTCAGCTATAAATAACTGTAAATCATGATGCTTTATTAAATTTTTAAAAGTTTTACACACTAAATGAATAATGAATATAATAGTTGATATATGTGAAAGTGCTTTGAAAACTTTTAAGTTTTATGGTATATAGGTAAAAGGTATTGTCATTCTATAAGGATCAAACAATTCTCAATTCTGTAGAAGTATATATCGTTTTTTCCCCTGAAGCTTACAATTTAGAATCAAAAGTTTTTTATTCCCTAATATCAAGTCTAAACTTCCCATTCTCCAAGATCCTTTTAGCAGTAGATGGTAAACATCACCCTTGTAGACTATAATTCTTGGTATGAAATTTCAACACCAACAAAGCAACTCATTTCTTATTTTTTTAATAGTTCTTAAAATTTCCAAAACATTTAAGAGTTCCTGCTTGAATAATTGTCAGATTCAACAGTAAAAATACGGGACACATGGGGCCGGAGAAATAGCATGGAGGTAGAGAGTTTGCCTTGCATGCAGAAGGACGGTGGTTCAAATCCAGGCATCCCATGTGGTTCCCCGAGCCTGCCAGGGCCAATTTCTGAGTGCAGAACCAGGAGTAACCCCTGTGCGCTGCCGGGTGTGACCCAAAAGCCAACAACAACAACAACAAAAATACGGGACACAAATCAAATTTGAATTTAAGTTAAATGATAGAAACCTTTTTAGTATATGATGTAGGTAATGCTTAGGCATGGGTGTTATGTTTACTTTAACAATCCTACTTGCCCTGCTCTCTTCCCTTGAACCCAGCTGAAGGTTACTTTTTTTTAAAAAAAAAAAAAACAAAAACTTTATTCATTGATTGGTTGTTGGGCCACACCCAGTGGCGCTCAGGGGTTTCTGGCTCTGCACTTAGAAATCTCCCCTGGTAGCCTGGGGAACCATATGGCATGCTGAAAATCTAATTGGGTCCCTCCTGGGTTGGCAAGGCAAACACCCTACCACTATGCTATCTCTCTGGCCTCTGAAACTTACTTTTGTTTTTTGGCATGTTGATATAATAAAAAGAATAGAGCCTTTTAAAAATTCAGATGTAGGTTTATTTATTTATTTATTTATTTTTGGGTTTTGGGCCATACCTGGCTATGCTCAGGGGTTATTCCTGGCTATCTGCTGAGAAATAGCTCCTGGCAGGCACGGGGGACTATGTGGGACACCGGGATTCGAACCAACCACCTTAGGTCCTGGATCAGCTGCTTGCAAGGCAAATACCGCTGTGCTATCTCTCCGGCCCCGGTTTATTTATTTTTTTACATGCTATGTGAATTTGATTAAATCTCTTTATTCCCCTGAACCTGTAAAAGAAATTACCTTTCAAGACTCTTGTAAGGATGTTTGTTGGTTTAGGGTTTACATACTTATTTAAGCCTCTCTTATCCAATAGATAAATGCCCTTTCCGTTGGGATACTTAACTTGTACTTTGTTCATCTATATTGCTACTTAGATTCTAGATGAGAATACTGTAAAGTATGTTTACATTTCTCATTATCTGGGGTTGATGTCTCTGGAGCAGTGTTTGTAGTATATCTGAGGCAGAGACCTAAAGCTGGCTGGCAGGCAGGAGATAGGGCAGTCCCCTACCCCTAGACCCATGGCAATGAGTTTTAGGGAATAAAATCAACTAGCTAAAAACCCTAGGCTGCCAGGACCCACCTTCTGGACACAGAAACTAAGGCCTGATAAGACCTTTAACTGGTGCTAGCACAGACCCAGAGAAGGCTATACCTCTCTGAGAGAAGCTCCAGCAGGAAAAAAAAATCTAGAAAAGAACTGTTAAGAAAGATGTCTCTCAGCCTAACATCGATTAAAGAAATGCACAGAATCCAGAGTCTTTAAATATAAGAATCTGATACCAAAAATAGCTAAAGTGTGAAAAAGTTTCACCGGGACCACGGAGAATGACTCGGGTTTGATGGACTGGTATGCCAGGAACCCAGAGTCGGTCTTATGCCAATAAACTTTTGGAGTGAGGCCTTTTTGTAATGAAGCCAAGGATTTTTTTTCATTTTCTCCATTTTTCTGGACATATGCAAACAACGGCGATTGCCACTATCACACCTTTACTATATTTTTTTACTCTTATCCTTTAAGGAAAAAAATACAACTTACTGAACTTAAAAACAAATAACTGTAGTAGAATGCCTGTCTCAAATACAGGCAGGGGATGGGAAGGGGGGAGGGGTAATGTTACACTGATGAAGGGGGGTGTTCTGGTTATGACTGTAACCCAACTATGATCATGTTACTTAAATAAAAAAATATATTAAAAAAAAGTTGGGGCCGGAGAGATAGCATGGAGGTAAGGCGTTTGCCTCTCATGCAGAAGGTCATCGGTTCGAATCCCGGCGTCCCATATGGTCCCCCATGCTTGCCAGGAGCGACTTCTGAGCCTGGAGCCAGGAGTAACCCCTGAGCACTGCCGGGTGAGACCCAAAAACCAAAAAAAAAAAAAAAGTCAACTCAGAAAAAAAATAAAGATGTCTCGGGGCCAGAGCGGTGGCGCATCGATAGGGCATTTGCCTTGCACGAGGTTGACCTACGACAGACTGGGTTTGATCCCTGGCATCCCATATGGTCCCCAAACCAGAAGTGATTTCTGAGTGCATAGCCAGGAGTAATCCTTGAGCATCACAGGGTGTGGCCCAAAAGCCAAACCAAAAGAAAGAAAGAAAGAAAGAAAGAAAGAAAGAAAGAAAGAAAGAAAGAAAGAAAGAAAGAAAGAAAGAAAGATGTCCTAACTTTCCCAACTCTTGCCCTCATCAACCACTCTACTATTGGACTCTTAGATAGAAGGTTGAAAAATTCCTATAAAAGCCAACTTGGAAAAAAGAATGCATGCATGTGTGGTTTTGGCATGCCATGCCTGAGCATATGTTGCCTGCATTTCCTCACTTTAGATATGTATTTTCATACTTTAATGCTCAGATGTGTTGAGGCTCTCTATCTATCTATCTATCTATCTATCTATCTATCTATCTATCTATCTATCTATCTATCTATCTATCTATCTATCTATCTATCTATCTATCTATCTATCTATCTCCCTGGAGAAGCCCACATTCTCTCTTGAGCACTTTATCTCTCTCTCATGCTTTCTCTCTCTCTCTCTTTTCTCAGATTCTCTAAGTAAAACCTGTTTTTACTTCATTGTTTTCCTCCTAAAATTCCTTTTTGAGAGGTAAAGGAAAAGGACTTTTACCCAAGCAAAGGCCTGGGTAAGATCTAGAACTGACTTTCCTTTCCTGCAAAGAGCAAGGCTCATAGCAGACTCTTAGCAGCACTAGATCTTCCCAGCCATTACTATTCGAGCTGCTCTCTCTCCTCCCCACTTCATGTAAGTTACCTGGATACCCCCACCAGAATTAGAGCCACTTGTGGGTCTTCAGGGTCTGGGTAAATAATAAATTCCCATTTGCCTATTTATTTTTTTCTGGATCACTTTGGAGAGTTCAAGTTCTTTAGGAACTCAAGCATAATTCCTCTTGTTCTTACCACTGCTATGCTCTCTCTATATAGGTTTTTTTTTAATGAGTTGATGGTGGAGAACGGTGTGGCAAATCCTTTGGGGTGAGGGGTGGGGAATTGGAGAGCCAGAGTTATTATTATTAATGTTATTTTCTGTGCCTCAGATTAATTATAAAACCTGAGACTCATAAGAGAGACTTGTGGTGATAGAATACCAATAACCTGGCAAAGCCATTCCATAGGTTTTCTTTTTAACCTCTAAACTTCTAGGCAAAAGATATAACTCCATTTTGACCCATTGGGCTTTTGAGCAAGGCTCTCCTATACCCCAAAGACAGGTGGAAGAGAAAATCAAATGACTCTGCTTCCTCTAGCCTGAAGCTTACTTGGAATCATCCCTATTTTAATTCCTATCCACTTCTTCTCAGCCTAGTTGCTACTGGGGAAGCAGTCAGGTTATGTAGCTCAGATTTTTATCACAAGTTGCGGGGAGGAGAATTAAAAAAAAACCCAAACCCTACAGCTGACCAAACTCAGTAATAGAAGGTGGATTTTCCCTCCCCTTCCCAGGCTCCCTGGAGCTTATTTCACTGGAAGGAATGCAGGTTGATGTATTTTTAAATGGCTTTGATTTTATCACCTTGCTTAATGATTTGGCACGTTATTTATTAGATGGGGAGCTTCCCAGAGGGGCCTGGCCCATTAACGTATAAATAATGTGGCAAATAGTTCAATAGAGCAGTAAAAAAAGTGATTTAGAAATAAATTGACCTCTGTTTGTTACATGTAAACGAAGGCCTGGGGTCATAATGTATTTCAGACCCTGAAGTTGGGGTGGTGGGATTGAGGTGAGAAGGGATGAGGGGCTAGTGCATACATGGGGGGAACGGGCATTTCTTTTTTTGTTTGTTTGTTTTTGGACCACATCGGTGACGCTCAGGGGTTACTCCTGGCTATGCCCTCAAAAATCGCTCCTGGCTTGGGGGGCCATATGGGATGCTGGGGGATCGAACCACATTCCATCAGGTCTAGGTCAGCCACATGCAAGGCAAACACCCTACCGCTGTGCCACTGCTCCGGACAGGCATTTCTTATCATAGGTCATTTCTTTGTCAGAGGTTTTCCTAGCATGGGAATTTGGCTGTGCCATCCTGGGGTGGTAGGTAGCAGCATGAAATGGTACTTGGGCAGCAATATAGTTGTTTGTGGATTGGGGTAAACTGGGGTTTGTTTCAGTCAGAGATCTCCACTTGCAATTTCATCTTTGCTGAGAGGTTTGTATTTAGCCCAAGATTGGGAAAAGAGAAGTTGATGATTGGGGGAACCTACGCTGCCTTGCTGTATTCAGCGCCCTGTCAGGAACACTTTGTTGGGGAACTGTCTGCTTCATCACACACGCTAGATACATGCCACCTAAATCCCAGGACTAAAGGAAGAAAAGAACAGGACAAATCTTTTTGAATGCAAAGTAGATAAGTAATGGGACTAAGAGTTGACAGTCCTTGAGGTGCTAGCCCTTTTTGTCGCTTTGCAGATGTAGGTTAGTCAAGTCATGTTTAAATGGCAAACTCAATGACACCTTATGAGTGAATAAGGACATTCACCATATGAAGAAGTTGGCACATGAGCCATTAGTCAGATTTAAAAAACAATGTTGGGGGCCTGCGAGGTGGCGCCTTGCAAGCGCTAGCCAAGGAAGGACCACAGTTCGATCCCCCGATCCCCCGTGTCCCATATGGTCCCCCCAAGCCAGAGGCAGTTTCTGAGCGCTTAGCCAGGAATAACCCCTGGGCATCAAATGGGTGTGGTCCGAAAAACACACACACACACACACACACACACACACACACACACACACACACACACAAAAAGCAATGTTGTCAGCAACTCAGAAACTCCTTTATATTCCTTTGAGCAAAACCCCTCCCCTAGTACCTTATGTCTATGTATGTAACATATATGTCTATGTATGTATTATTTGTCTTATTCTTTTTCACCTTTAGTCCTTTAGGTGGCATGTGTCTAGTGTGTGTGATGAAGCAGATAGTTCCCCAAAAAGTATTCCTAACAGGGCCCTGAGTGCAGCAAGGCAGCATCTGCTCCCCCAACCATTAACTTCTCTTTTCCCAGTCCTGAGCTACATGTAAACTTCTCAGCAATAATGAAGTTGCAAGTGAAGATCTGTATCTGAAACAAAATCCCAGTTTCCCCCAATGTAACTAGCCTAAGTCTATAATAGTAACTGTTCATGGTATCAATATATTTATTCTTAAACAGTGTTTTTACATTTTAATGAAATTTTATACAAATATACTCTAAGAGTATAAATTCTTTCTTTTGTGTCTCCCTTTTATTTTTGCCACATATGTGCTCAGCGTTTACTCCTAGTTCTTTGCTCAGGAATTACCTCTGGTGGGGCTCAAGGACTATATGGCTACATGTAAGAAAAGTGCAAAACTCACTGTACTATCTCTTTGACTCTCATGTATTGCATATTTACTTTAGTATTTTATTTTTGAGATCCATTCAAGTTGTTCTTGTGTTGTTTAATTTCATTATTATCTATACTTCTGTAGTATGAATAAATTGTAACCTCCTATTATGTAACATTCTACTGTTGATGGACACCTCTATTCTTTCAGTTCATATCAATTGGAAACGCAAAGGTTTGGAATGTTCCTAAACATAGCTAATGTTTAGTAGGATCTGTACCTAATAGTAGTAGAATTTCTCTCTTATAGGGCATGTGAACAGTAAGAGTTTATTTGATAATATCTATTCTTTTCCAAAGTTTTTGTAACAATTTTTACTTTAACCAGAATATCTGAGAGTTCTTGTTCTTTGACATTCCTGCCAACTCTCAATCATCTTAAACTAACCAATTTAATATTTCCAATATGAGATGAAATTAGAATAATTATTATTCTCATTTTAAATGATTAAACTGAGGCTTACGGTGTTTAAGCAAGTTGCTAAAAATCATATAATTGCTACATGGCAGAGGCAGTACTTGAACCTGACTCCATGACCCAGCTTTTAATCACTATATTTATCCTTGGTCTTGATAATGAATACCTGATTGTATATGAATAAATTATAGAGCAAACCTTTTCTGTGCCTTCAACTTTGCTAAACAACGAAAAACTCCTTGTCTTAAAGTGAACTGTTGCTTCTTTATTTGCTTCCATTTATACAGTGGGGAAGGTAATTCATTTCATGTGGGGATGTGGGGATCATTTAAGATGAAATAGTTAGCCTTACCCATTAAGTATATATCAGAGAGTAGCACGGAGTTACTGTGGGATGTCCAGAAAATCTTCCAGAGATGGTGCATATCACCCCTCTCTCGAGACAAGTGAAAGATTTGTAAATAACTCCCATTCAAGAAACTTCACCCAGAAAGTCATTTTCTTTTTCTTTTTCTTTCTCTTTTATTTTTCCATGCTACTTTAATTCCTGTTGCTGTTTTAACTTATGCCCTCTAGTTCATTCTTCCAAAGACTACTCTTAATATATGATCAAAGGACCCTGTTCTGGTTTCAGGGTATCTTGTTGGCTGGGCAGAGTTTCCAATAGAGTCAGGGCTTTAGGGTGTCTTTCATCCCAAGAGCTCAAAGCCTCCCACGAACATTAACCTATTAATCACCTAGCTGCTCTGTGAAGTTGAGAGCTAGTCAGTGGGAGCCTCCCCCGCTTCCCAGGTAGAGAAACTGAGTCCATGACTTGTCCAGAACTGCCCAGAGAGTCAGGATGGAGCCAGGAAAGGAAGCTAGGTGTCCAGAGAGACAATCTTTTCTGTTGCCAGTGATTCAGACCTGTAGTTTTCTGCACCTCCAGCAGAAAGAACTCTCCTAAGAAGGGTGGAAGTTGAGGTTTGTGTTGCAGGAATTCAGAACCCTTTTGTATTGCTGAGGAAGTTCTCTGCCTAAAAAAAATGTGCATACTCAAGTCTGAGGCCAATGTCATTTTTTTTTTATCTTCATTGAAGATTGTAGGTAAACTACTTGTTGTACACAATAGGCTGTTATTAATAGGAGTTAAGAGATTGTGTGAATGAATAAATAAATGAATGAATGGCAAGAGGCCTAAATTTGTCTCACTGATCTGGCTCCTCCAACTCCCAATTTTACCTTCTAAAAGAAATGAACATGGAATTGAGGAATTGACCTTCTAATCCAATCCATCTTCACTGGATAAAACGTGACCAGGACAGAGGAGATATTCCTTTAGTTGACTGGGAATAAAAGAGGAGATGGGTGAAAAGATTTTCTAAGATTCCCTGAGATCTATTAAAAAACAAAACAAAACTAAACTGTAATTTTATTGGGTTGCCCAACCAACATCAGGTAGAAGATTTGCTTTTCAAGCAGCCAACCTGAGTTTGATCCTTGGCATGGCAATGGTTCTTTGAGCCTATCAGGAGTAATCTCCAAGAATAGAACCAGGAGTAAGCCCAGGTGTAGTTGCCTCCCTCCCCTCCAAATTTCATCATCAAAGCTTAAATCAGTAATTCAGTGATTTTTCTACTTCTTGCCTGCCAGAGTATTCATCTTGAAAAGGTACTTTGACCAGTTAGTCTGTCTTTCAGATACCCATCAATTTGATGACAGTCTTAAAGAGCTCCTGTTTAGAAGCAGTGAATATGTCATTAGAATGCCCTTTATGTGATCAGACATAATAAAATCAATTTTATTATATTTTGCCACAATATTATTTATTGACTCTTCTAGTTAGGCAAAATCCCTAAATTCATGGTTTACTCATCCTTGCATTTCAGCAGAAGCTGCCTAACTTAATTTTGGTGACTTGGAGGAGAATTACCTTTAAAAAAAAATAGTGTTTGAGGGGTAATCAGAATGATAGTATAGCTCCTAGGACATTCTCTTTGCATGGTGCCAACCTGGGTTTGGTCTTTGGAAACCCATATGAGCACCATCATGTGTGACCCAAAGCAAAGCAAAATATTTGAGGGAATCAGATGCTTTACGTATATCTCAATTACTGTGGGCAATCAGCAGGTCCCCAAATGATAGCTTTTTATTTAATTTGATGAAATACTGACCTAGGTTGAAAGATTTTTTTTTTTTTTGGTTTTTGGGCCACACTCAGTGATGCTCAGGGGTTACTCCTGGCTGTCTGCTCAGAAATAGCTCCTGGCAGGCACGGGGGACTATATGGGACACCAGGATTCGAACCAACCACCTTTGGTCCTGGATCAGCTGCTTGCAAGGCAAACACCACTGTGCTATCTCTCTGGGCCCTGAAAGAAATTTTTATCTAAGGAATTGACTTTATTATATGTCATTTTACCTTAAATCAAACTATCCAAAAATCTATTGACCAGATCGAGGGATATATATGCAAATTGGTTGAACTCATATCACATTCCTGTGAACATGTCAACAATGGGGAGAACTACATTTGAGTAATCCCTAACTAATCTCTTCTTTAGTTCTAGAATAGCTTTTCTAGACCTTCCTTCTCCTTATCTTTCACTTGATGCTAGTTGGAAGCACCCGAAGAATCATGACTTTGGGATTGAGGCTAGTTACTCTTAAATCTCCTCTTGGCATATCTATTTCAGACACCCATCTGATCTCATTCCCATCCCTAAGCGGGCTTCCGGCTGCCTGCGTTTATCTTCCAATTTTATGATGTCATTTAATTAGCTCTCACATGGTGATTTTTATGGGACAAACATGGCCTTGTTTGCCTTATAACTGGATTTCACGACTCTACGGGGACAGGTCAGGGAATGTGTTTTGGGCCCATGGTATTTGAAGTCCAGGAAGGCTGGCTCTTTAGGAAACTAAGGATTTGGGAAAAAGTCTCACCTGAAGCTCGTAACTTCCATAGAATTGGAAAAAGTTCCCTTCTCTCCTCTCTATTTCTTTTACCATAGCATATGACCAACACTTTTGGGCAAGTGGGGAGGCTGGGCCAACCATCAGGGGAAGAGGAATGACTTGCAGCCTCTTGCAATCCTGAATCTCAGTTGCTCATGTGTTGCTCACATTACTTTTGACTCATACAGTGGTCTCTTAAGGATTGTTGTGAACCTGTGAAACATCAACTCTAGGGGAATAAGATATTATATTATAGGATAAGTACTAACACTCTGTGAGCCTGGGGTCCTGTGTGAGAAAAATGGAGTCTTATTCCTTTGACAAAGGGATTTATGAGCCTATTGAGACAATTAGCATATCAAACCAAAAAGACCTCATGCAAAATGCTATCTAGAGATTAGGGATTACTGTCTATTCAAATTGTGTTAGGAAAACAAGGCATTTAATTTTGTTAGTGGCTATTGTCATCCTCATTAGTTTCCCCTGCCTGTCACCCGGGAGACCGGTGTTTGATTCCCCGATTTTCTGGGGAGGTGACTTGCAACTTTTGGGGCCGAAGAGATAGCCTGGAGGTACGGCATTTGCCTTACATCCAGAAGGACGAACGTGCCAGCCAAGGAGCGATTTCTGAGCAGAGAGCCAGGAGTAATCCCTGAGCACTGCCAGGTGTGACCCCCCCAAAAAAAACCAAACAAAAAAAATTTTTGTTAGTGGCTATGTTTTAGGTAGGGAAAGTCTAAGATGATAAAAGAATGAACTAAACAGAACCAATTTAGAATGGTGAATTCTATCTGATGTCTCCATTATGTGAAATGTAGTTGTGACACTTTGTAGAAGAAATTTCCCTTCTCATCTTCCCCCACAAATTTATCAGAATACCCACATATTAAAAGTGTTCACAGGCTATCACATGATAAAAACACTCTTTAGCTTTAGCTTTCTTTTAATTCTAATTATTATTACTATTCTTTTTCTTTTTTTGGGGGGTGTGTGTGTGTTATATCCAGCCAGGTTACTCCTGGCTCAGTGATCAGGGATTATTTCTGTAAATTCTGGGGAGCACTATATAGTAGGGGAATCGTTTCAGAATCATTCACATGCAAGGCAAGCACCATATATTTGTCAGTTTTCTTCCTTCCTTCCTTCCTTCCTTCCTTCCTTCCTTCCTTCCTTCCTTCCTTCCTTCCTTCCTTCCTTCCTTCCTTCCTTCCTTCCTTCCTTCCTTCCTTCCTTCCTTCCTTCCTTCCTTCCTTCCTTCCTTCCTTCCTTCCTTCCTTCCTTCCTTCCTTCCTTCCTCTATTCTTTCTTTTTCTATTTTTTTGTTTTTTGGGCCACACCCATTTGATGCTCAGGGGTTACTCCTGGCTAAGCGCTCAGAAATTGCCCCTGGCTTGGGGGGACCATATGGGATGCCAGGGTATCGACCACGGTCCTTCCTTGGCTAGCGCTTGCAAGGCAGACACCTTACCTCTAGCGCCACCTCTCTGGCCCCATATTCTTTCTCTCTCTCTTTCTTTCTCTCTTTCTCCCTTTCTTTCTTCCTTCCTTCCTTTCTCTCTTTCTCCCTTTCTTTCTCCCTTTCTTTCTTTCTTTCTTTCTTTCTTTCTTTCTTTCTTTCTTTCTTTCTTTCTTTCTTTCTTTCTTTCTTTCTTTCTTTCTTTCTTTCTTTCTTTCTTTCTTTCTTTCTTTCTTTCTTTCTTTCTTTCTTTCTTTCTTTCTTTCTTTCTTTCTTTCTTTCTCTTTCTTTCTTCTTCCTTCCTTCTTCCTTCCTTCCTTCCTTCCTTCCTTCCTTTCTTTCTTTCTTTCTTTCTTTCTTTCTTTCTTTCTTTCTTTCTTTCTTTCTTCTTTCTTTCTTTCTTCTTTTTTCTTGCTTTCTTTCTTTCTTTCTTTCTTTCTTTCTTTCTTTCTTTTTCTTTCTTTCCTTTCTTTTTCTTTCTCTCTTCTTTCTTTTTCTTTCTTTCTTTCTTTCTTTCTTTCTTTCTTTCTTTCTTTATTTCTTTCTTTATTTCTTTCTTTCTTTCTTCTTTCTTTCTTTATTTATTTCTTTCTTTCTTTCTTTCTTTCTTTCTTTCTTTCTTTCTTTCTTTCTTTCTTTCTTTCTTTCTTTCTTTCTTTCTTTCTTTCTTTCTTTCTTTCTTTCTTTCTTTCTTTCTTTCTTTCTTTCTTTCTTTCTTTCTTTCTTTCTTTCTTTCTTTCTTTCTTTCTTTCATGTTTTCTTTTCTTTTCTTTTTTTTCTTTTTCCTTGAGAGGTAATGGTTCAGTGCTCAAGCTATGTATGTGCTGCTAGGAATTTAACTCAGAGCTTTCCACAGGCTAAGTACTACCACTTATGCTAACTCTCCAGCCCACAGTTCTCAGCTTTAGATGTACATTTCTCTGCAGGCGCCAGTGAGTCACTGAGAATGTGTTTGAGAAGTTTGCATAGCCTGCAAGGGGGTGGCCTAAAGGAGCCATATGAAACCTTTGTTTCTTGCATTCTCCTTCTGTTCTCCTGTCTGCTGTTCCCTCTAGTGTGTCTCAGCCTCAGGCCATCATTCCTGCTCCCACTGCCTTATCTTTCTCTTTTCTCTAGCTTTCTTCTTTTTCAGGTCTTTTTTTTTTTTTTTTTTTTTTTTTTGGTGAACTGCCCACATACAATAATCTTTGGAGTTCTTTTTTCTGAACCCATCTATTTGCTTTCTCCAGAATCATAAACAGAAAGTTGTGTATGAAAGTAGCTAGAGAATAAGTGCATAGTGCTTCTAGGAAAAGAGAAGCTAACTCCAATGTTAGCTTGGGTTGAAGAAGAATATTAGGAGAGTAGTGACTAGAGCAACATGCCTTCAATCAACCTATTTCTAAGAAAAAATAAAGTCATCCTAATCTCTGACATGGAGACTTGTTGGAATAATTTACTATAGCGTACATTTAAAGCTGGCTATTCTTATCACTTCTCTTCTGCAATCATGTGGATTTAAATCTGTCTGGAGGCCAAAGGTTAGACCAAATGATTTCCAGTTCCTCTGAGGCTTCTGTTTCCAGTATCTACCTTGTCAGGATGTCTTCAGAAAATTTAGCCTACAACCCTCTTGCTACTGCTTGCAATACCTTGGGAGATTGGTAATACATCAGTTCATCTTGCCTGTCCCTTCATCTCTTCAAGCTTGTGACAGCACATCTCAGCTAAAAAACCATTAGACCCTGAAAGTGTCAGGACTGGCCCCAGCATGCCTTTGGCCTCTATACTGGCCTATCTCCGATGACTCCAGAAAGGATGAGGGTGGTGTTCAATGGATTCTCCAACTTCCCCCTCCTCTTTCCTCTAAATTGTCAATATATTTTCTCTGACAGTTTGCACAGATAGTTAAGATACCGTGTAATTACTGTTGCATTTGAAAGCCAAACATGATTTATATCTGACAAGCTCAGTCATCTTTGGGATGACTTAGAGTGTATGTATATTTGCCTCTGTGTATGTGTGTGTGTGTGTGTGTGTGTGTGTGTGTGTTAGTGTGTCCTTTTTTTGGGATCAGAATAGAGATTAGGTCCTGTGCCCCTCTCCCTCTTCTGCTTGTACTATATTAAGGAGCTCTGGAGAATACAAGTACTAAAATAGAGTCCTGAGGTGACTCTTGGTGTGATGGAAACAAGAATCAGCATAACCACACATGACATGTGATGTGGACAGAGATCTGCAGTTGGTGGAGGTCGGAAAGGCCCCATGGAAGCAAAGTGGCTTTTCATCAGAAGATTGACTTTATCCAGGAGAGGCTGGGAGTGTTCAGAGAGGAGGTCTATGTTAAACCTAACAGTCTAGAATCAGAGAAAGAACAGGAGGAGGGTCACTGGTGAGAAAAAAAAAGGATAACCCTTAGGGTATTAGGGGAGAACATTGCAGGGAAAGAAGCAGTCTAGCCTAGTTGAAAGGAAGTTTCTGAATGATGAATTCACCTGGAAGCAGGATGCAGGGAGGGAATGAGGGGTTCTAGTGGGGAGAGGCCTAAGTACTGGAGATATTTCATTCAACTACTATTGGAAGGCATTTAGATCATTTCTAATGAAATAATTTACTATGCTAGAACCTAGAAAATGCTAGATTTGAGGTAGAAAGGGGTTTGAAAAAGATAAGGAGTGGCAGCAATGAGGAGATGAAGGTAGCTAATATAATACCATGGAGGGGCAAGCATGGAAAAGTCATTTTCAGGGTCTTTCTTAATATTGCTCCTGTATGTGTGACTGGGAAAATGTGACTGGGTCTTTTCCACTTCCTTTCTAATTCCAGTAAGCCAGCTGATGGGTGAACAAGAGAAAGAAGGATATAAATTTCTCAGAGCAAAACATACCATTGCCTTATGTCAGTGCTCTCAAATAGGCTTGGGCTGAGAGGAGAGCCTTGGCTCCAAGGCAAGAGAGGTGCAAGGATGGGGCTCGTTTTCAGCCCCTGGGTAAAAGGGGGTGGGGGAGTCAGAGTTCTAAAGTTTTGCTCTTGGCGTCTCTGGCTCAGGCTTCTGTCAGTACAGACCTGCACTCTGGTACCGCCCCAACTGTTGATTATACCCCTTGGGATGCATCATTGCTAGAAAAGCAGATGTGCCAGATGTGACATGTTTGACAGGAAAAAAAAATCCCTTCCCTCTGAGCCTTGGGGAGAGCCACTCATCTTCACACTGTGTTCATGGGGAGGGCTGTTTTGGGCTGGGGTTTATACGGGCTTCTCACTCTCCTAGTTCCTCTGCAGAGGGTTCTCCCAACAACCAAAAATCTAGATGTGAGGACAGGAGAAAATGAATTCCCCATCAAATGGGAAAGAGTCACTTAAGCAGCAGTGGCTGGGCTACTGAATTGTCCATCTAGATCATTCTTATTCAAGGATGTTTGTTTGTGTGAATGTCTGCATTTGTCTCTCAGTATAGATTTTGAGGACTTCAACACACAGACATCACTTCAATTTATCTGCCAACTTCTCCTAAGCTACCTTCGTAACCTCTTAGGAAGCCTCTATTCCACCTACCCCCACTATATGAATGGCAATGGTTTCCTAGTTTTCTTTTCTTCCTGCCCTCAGAAACTGAGTTCAGAAACAGCAGTGTGTCGTCCTTTGCCTGAGGGGAGCCTCCTGAGCCCTGTTGACAGATATCTCAGTCTGGGAAGCCCCAGCATGCTTTGCTTAGTGCCACTCCGCCAAGACGGCGCCCAAGGTATCGAAATGTCAGGGCCCTAGGGAGGTCCCCTGTAGTTTCAACTATATTCCTCTAGCTCTTTCCTCCAGGCTGAAGGAATGGAGGAACAAATCCTGAGGCAACTAGGAGGAAACTGAGGCAAAAAAGAACAGGAAAGAAAGTCCTCAATTTGAGGTAAAGTTGCCTATTAGAGGACCCATCTGGAGAATGGATATAAACTTTGGTAGCTACAGTCCTTAGGAATGTGTTTGATTCCAAATATCTTTTTTCAAATTTCTAGGAAGTGATTCTCAATTACATCTCCAAGTGTTGTCATTTCCTAGCTTCTAAACTAAATTCTTATTTAGCTAATCTTACTCCCTCCCCCCATTGACCTAACACTCTAATGTTACAATTTAGTTCTTTCAGGGCCTGACAGATAGCATGGAGGTAGGGTGTTTGCCTTGCATGCAGAATGATGTTGGTTCGAATCCCGACATCCCATATGGACCCTTGAGCCTGCCAGGAGCAATTTCTGAGCGTAGAGCCAGGAGTAACCCCTGAGCTGAGCTGGGTGTGACCCAAAAACCAACAACAACAACAACAACAAAGTAGTTATTTCTACCAATGGAAAGGCCGTCCATGAAACCATATTGTAGAGTTGCTGGATCCTTAACTCTGTCTTTAATCTTAAAATGAACCCTAATTCAAATTTCAACTCGAACCCTGGTTTTCCTTACTCTGTCTTTTCCTGCATGAAATGATTGGAGGGGAGGAGGAGTTGAGGAATGCCTCTGGGAAAAGGAGGAGGAGGAGGAGACCCAGCCAGAGCGACCTGGAGGAGCCAGTGTGGTATCTGGGAGCCCCGGGCATGATCCCAGTACTTGCCAAGCAGTGAGTCACAACATCATTCTCTGTGGCATTTTGTTGGAGGTGTGTCTGAGCTGGCAGCTGGTAAACAGCTTAGAAGGAAATTGCCCCCTTCACTCTTTCTGGTTTGGGGGTGTCTAGAGAAGTTTTCTGTCCTCAGGGTCCTTTGGGTTTTTTTTTCCCCCTCTTTTTGATTTCCTGAGACTGAAGCAAACCCGGGGGAAAGGGTTAGATTTTGTCTTTGGTAAATCATGGCGAGACAACCAATGGGAATGTGCAGAGTCCCGAAGCTTGCAAATGTGAGAAGTGACCTAGTCCCGCTCCGTGAGCGTCATCCCCTCAGGGACGCTGAGTTGCCCCACTCTGCCCTGCGCCCTCTCATGTCAAGGCCCACACGCCACCCCACCTTCCTGGCCCTGTAGCTAGTGCCCAAATCTAGATAGGCATCCACTGCGGCTGGATAGAGATCTTTATGAGGGTAAACCTGTGCTTGTGGATCAACTATCAGTTGCAAACACCTAAAATGTTTCCCCGCACCCCCAGCCTGGTAGTTATCCCCACTCCCTTCAGTCAGGATGTGTCAGTTTTCTATTTGTAAAATGAGATTAGCCCAGGGGCCAGAGCCATAGTACAGCAGATAGGGTGTTTGCTTTGCACGCTGCCAACTCGGTTTTGATCCCAGGCATCCCATATAGTATCCTGAGCCCATCAGGAGTAATTCCTGAGTGCAGAGACAGGAGTAACACCTAAGCATTGTCCAGTATGACCACAAAACAACAACAACAAATGGATGGGTTTACTCTGGGAAACAAGACCCATACTCTAGGGAAATAAAGAAAGGGAGCGGGACACTAATGTACTTTATCTGATGTGGAGGGATGATTAGGGTTATTATTGTTTATTCCTTGGGGAAGTCAGACAACCATCAGTCTGACTCCAAACACATGTAGTTCATCATAGGTGCTGTCCTGAGGGCTCATGAAAACCTTAATGATTCCTCCATTTACCCTTAGTCCACACCTGCCAGTGCTACTGTAACTACCGCACATGGCATTTGGGGGATGAAGGGTATTTTCATGACCTGGAGAAAAACTTACGCTTTTCTTCCACTGCAGGTTTGGCTCCTGTCTTAGCACCATCTACAATGTTGGGAGGTTAACAGTACTCTCAAGACAACCAGGGACTAAGAGACAGGAGCCTCTGCAGCTCTTCTTCGGATGACAGGCAATGTTCACTTCCTCGAAGCTGATGAAACTCCCAAGTACTAACCTCTTGGAAAAAGATTAACATTCCCACTTGCTGAGGATTTCAGAAATGCTTCCATTTTACCTGTTAAGTCCATACTATGTAGGGATTTCCTTAATGTCACAGAACTAGTATTCAGTGAATTGGCACTTGACCAAGACCAGTGACTATTGCAAGGGGGCTAAGGATCTAGTTTGAGTCCACCTATGAATGAATTGTGAGTATTTATGAAAAATTGTAGGGAATCCAAGACACATAAGTGTGCCTAACTTAGAAGATTAGAATGAGATGTTTTTGCCTTGAGGCTCAAATGTATGAAGTACAAGCAGTAAACTTAACAATAATGTCAAGAAATTGGTAAGAAATACTAGTATCTGCTGGCTGATAATTTCCACTGATAAAACTTTTTATTTCTAAGCAACCTGACTTAGAAAGAGCTGCTGAGTCCAGACTCTTCCCTCTGTGCTATTCCATATGCCAATGAATGGCTGAAAGCTTTGATGTCTGGCTCTTTTTGTTTTCCATTAAAAATGCATTTTTTAGATTAGGTAACATGATAACTATAGTGTTATTATTCATATGTTTTATAGGAGAGGACCTTCTATATGGTACTCAATAGATTTGAGGGCTCTTCCTGGAAATTCTTGGCCAACTGGGTAATGACTCAACATGAAGACTCATGGATGTGGGGCTGTTTGGGCATCGGAGTGCCCTCCTGGGGGCTCTACAGGACAGGGAGGGTATACTCTATATGAAGTTTAGGATATAACATGTGGTATTAGGGACTAAACCAGGATCAGCCACATTCAAAGCACGTACACCTCTGTACAATCTCTCCAGCCTCAATTTTATGGTTTTCAATGTACTAAGTTAATACACTTAGCCACTAAAGTGTTCAATACCTCCATTGCAGTACTTGTTGATCCTTCTAGTTCACTTCTCTTCTTCTCCCACCCCCATAACCCTACCCCCTCCAGGCTTGATCATCTTATTTTTGTAGTCAAAGTCCAAGGGGCTGTTATCACTTGAGACTGTTTATATTACAAATGAGTAAGATCATCTGTAAGAAGACAATAAGTGATAAAATGATAAGATAATTTGTCCTCCTTCTGACTTATTTTATTTATGTGATTTCATCCAAGTTGTAGCAAATGACATAATTTCATTCTTTTTATATCTGCATAGTATTCCATGTGTGTGCATACACAACACAAATTCCTCCTCTATTTATCTATTGCTAGACATTTGGGTTGTTTTCAGATCCTGGCTATTGGACTTGTAGCACTGCAATAAGCAGTGCAATAAAAAAGAAAGTGCAATAACCCCATTCTTAAAAACATTAGACAAATGAAGACTTACAGTATTTGATGTTTTTTCTTCATGTCTTTTATTGATTTTTGTCTTAGGTCTCTCTAAATCCTTTTTGCCATTGACCCATTAGTTCTGTATTAAGGATTAGGGTATCTGTCTGTCTATGTAAAGAGCTGCCTAGTTTTCAGCATGATTTTATTCATGAGATTAGATATAGCATCCATACATCTTTTTAAGCTTCTTATTATTGTTCATTTTTAGCTTAAACACCAACCTTCTTGACCTTTACTTTTCTTTTTTTTTTTTTCCTTTTTTTTGGTTTTTGGGCCACACCCAGTGATGCTCAGGGGTTACTCCTGGCTATGCGCTCAGAAGTCGCTCCTGGCTTGGGGGATCATATGGGACACCGGGGGATTGAACCGCGGTCCATCCAAGGCTAGCACAGGCAAGGCAGGCACCTTACCTCTAGCGCCACTGCCCTGCCCCGACCTTTACTTTTCACAGTCAGCTTTCAATGATACTATTGGTTCCAGATCTTTTGGGGAGATCAAATGCCTATCCATATTAACAGCTGTTGTTTCCCTCTGCTTGGTTTCTAGATATCCTTGCCCTTTTGCTTCATCTGCTGTAAAACCTTAACATAAATCCTTTCTTTCAGTTCTCATAACCATCCTAACCACTGTTGGAATTTTGTCTTCCTAAAACATGGTTCTAAGCCATGTTACCTTTCTGCTGAAAAACTTTTGCTACTTCCTATGACTACTTTGTTGAGTGCAATTTATGTCAGTCACTAGACTGAGTATGTTACATGCATCATCTAATTTAATCACTCATTAACCCTGTGTGGTAGGAACTTTTGTTTTCTTTAAAGTTGAGGAAAGAGAGGCCAGAGTAGTGTCAGAACTTGTCCAATATCTCAAAGCTAAAAAATGGCAGAGCTGGGATTTGAATCCAAGTCCATGGATCCTAGTGCCCATGTTCTCTGTTTTCTTTGTGCATGGCTGACCCAGTGCAGAGCCAGGAGTAACAGCTGAGCATTGCTCCAAAACAAAAATTCTATTTATATTAGTTATAACTTCTGGGTTATCTGTCAGCTGGTCCACAAAAATTTCTCCAATTTTCCCTAGTCTGCAGGTATAAAAAAATTAGAGATCATTACTTCAGAGATGACAAGACTTGATTTCTGTTCCCAAAGTTCCCAGGCCCATGGAGGTGACTCTACTCAGATTTTAAACTGGCATTTTTAACAAAATTTTCCTGATAGTGGCAGGTTCAGACATCACCCAATGAAAGTTTGGATACTCTGATTTTCTGTGAATATAGGAGATGGCAATGCAATAATCTTTGCTACCTCAGCTGTGCTATGTGGGTTGCCTTCAGTGTGTGGTCTTTAATGAACTGCTCAGCATGGTAAGGGGATACCAGTGATGATGTATCCCACCTTTACCTAACATTAAAAGTAAAAATGGCTAAGAGGACTCAGGAAATAGCTTCTGTGGCTACAGCAGAAGAAATAAAACTACATCCAAGGCTTTAAAGAAACTATCTGAAGCCACTTGAATGTCTTGGTAGAAGGTAGAGCGGTGGCACTGTTTCTGTGTCAGAATGATTCTAGTTACTGGATTGTGCACCCCTACCTGTACCCCCCTGCCACCCACAATTTATTTAAGTGCCCTGCCCTGAAGCAGGAGCTGAGATCTTAGTTTTTGGGGAAAGTGAGATGCAGCGTCGCCTGACAAATGGGTGGGTCCCCACCCCCACCCACCCCACCGCCCAGTTTACGAGGCCTGGGTGGCTCCTTCCTAACACCCTCCTTCTCTTTATGGCCCTGCTGCAATCTTTGATGTCTTCTTCTCAGGAAGAAATGGTGGGGAGAAAGAAGCCAACCTCAGCCAAAGAGGCCCTGCCTAGGGTAGTTCTCAGGCAAAGAAAGGGGCTCCAAGGGAAAGAGCAGGGATTTAGCATTGGGAGCAGTCTCTTGGACCAATTGACATGAGAGTTCTTTCAGATCTGATCTCTGTGGGAAACATCAACATTTTATTTGTCTCTTTCATGGTCTTAGAAAAAGGATGCACAGACTTTGGAATGAGCCAGACTTGAATTCAAATCCTGAATCCTCATCATTCTAGCTTTGATACCTTGCACAAATTGCTTGACCCTTTGAGCTTCAGTTTTCTACTCTAAAAGGAGTAACAGCTGCTTCATCTCCTTGTGAGAACTAAGTAAAACATGCAAATAAAGTGCCCAGTAGTGTTTTATGTTCAAACTTACTCCCCTAATTATAAGAAAAATTCCTTGAAAGTGAGAATCTAATTGATTTGCTCCCCTCCGTATCCCTTCACCTTCTGATCATTAGTCTTCTTTGCCTTGATTAAACAAGTCATTCAAGAGTGCAAAGCAAAAGCTTTAACTTTTGTACTTGTTTTCCAGACCTTTTTGGGTAGAGAACCCTTATACTCAAGCAACATCATTTCCCTCCCAAATGCACAAATCTCAGAAAATATGCCACGCTTCTTTTCTGTTACCACAGGCCCCCACTTCCAAAGCCACTTTCCTTAGTGAGTCCTAAGAATCTCCTCTCCACACTTGGCATATTTCCTCTCTTTTGCCATGTTCCCTCTCTCCTCCATTAAAATTATTTTATTTGCTTTGCTCCTATTCTTATCCATCTATAATTTTTATTTTATAGCTACTCCATAATGGTCTTGGGGCCATCCCTACTGAATCACCAACTGGTCTTACTTTAGGATTTAATTTGGTTTTATTAAAATTACCAAAATTTTCCCTGGGCAGGTGTAGACCTGGCCAGGGAAAAACTCTCTAGGCTGTTGACTATGAGGCCCCTCCTCACTGGTAGCTTTCCAGGCTCTAAAGTTTTTTTTTTTTTTTTTTTTTTTAGCTACAGTGATGAGTGCTGCTAGTATAGGTAGTGTGTGTATTTATGTGTCAATGTGTCTAAGTGTGGCTTGAAGAATAGATGATTCTATTCTAGCTATAAGAACATAGATTCACTCTGCCCAAGGAAAGACCTTACTTGGATGGATTCTAAATGACTAAAAAACCTGCCTATCAATGGCCACTATATCTGTACTCTAGAGTATAGACACATCTTATAAGAGGTAATTTTTTTATGTAAAATTAAAATACAATGATATATTTTATCTGTTTTATACTTTTCTTTTTTTTTCAGGTAAATAGGATAAGAAATTCTTGAGAAAAAAAAACCCTCCCATTGTCATATTATACTTTCTTTGAATAAGATACTATGATTAGAGACAGAAATTGTGACATAAGACTCAGAGGCAGCAGAAGAGGAATGGGAATCAGGAAAATAAAAATGACAGAATTAAAAGAACCTTGTGAACTAGGTTTCATCTATTTATTCTGGCATTTGATTATTATCTCTCTCCCAAAGGAACCAATACATATAGATCCCATTGAGAAGTAAATGCCCCTCAATTCCCTTTCTTTCCAGAGTCCAAGAGAATCTTCGTTTAGTTCTCCTGTCTTAATGGAGACATTTTCAATTAATCATAACATGTCTTCCTTCCTTTCTTCATCCTAGAATTCAGGTGAGTATTTCCTTATCCCAAGTATTTCCCAAGGAACCAAAGAAGTCAGAAATACAAACACTCCATTTCTTCACTGGAGAATCCCAGACAATTAGGTCAGAGAACTAATGGGCAGAATCAGTTTTGGTGCCTTAATTCTGCTTTTGCTACACAGCTTTGCTTAGTTGGAATCAGTCAGCAGCAAGCAAATCTGCTGTTGCTTTTCAGAGAAGTGGGGGGAAGAACTGGATTGAAATAGACTTGAACTGGGCCCGGAGAGATAGCACAGCGGTGTTTGCCTTGCAAGCAGCCGATCCAAGACCAAAGGTGGTTGGTTCGAATCCCGGTGTCCCATATGGTCCCCCATGCCTGCCAGGAGCTATTTCTGAGCATGAAGCCAGGAGTAACCCCTTAGCACCACTGGGTGTGGCCCAAAAACCAAAAAAAAAAAAAAAAAAAAAAAAAAGAAAGAAAGAAATAGACTTGAACTGGAAATAACATAGACTCCTGTTTTTCCAAGTCAAATTTTGAATTTAGAGAGTGGAATGTGAAATGACACCATTTGAGGCAGCCTAACACTGGGCACTTGAAAAAAATGGATGATTTTCCTTACCATTCTTTCTTTTTTCCTTTTTTAAAAAAAAGTCACTTGGAGGAATATGATTATCCTAAAACATTTTATTTTTTAATTAAAGAGGGTTGATTATGCTACTCGTCTCATCTCGTCCCAGAGGAGGGAAACCCTGTGTTCAGCAAGTTTGCTAAGAAATAATTATAGGTTCAGATCTTCCCCAGGCCCCGAAATTCAATTAAAAATTTTTTGTTTTAAGTTGCTTGTAGTTGAATGGTATGAATGTATTCATGCACATGCTCTTGTGTATGTGAGTGCACCCTAGTTTTCCTTGGAATGTCACTGGGAATAGGTCTTCTGAAAAGAGGCTCCCTACACCCACTAGTCAGACTTCTTTGTATCTATGTAAGTAAATATTAATATGTTGGAAAATGCTCTTGTGAGAATATTGAATTTGAAGGTAGTCAGTTCCCATCTAGTTCTGAAAACATACGTTTGCACTGTCAAGAGAAAGAACTGGATTACATTCTAAACAACTAAAGAATCTGCCTACTAGTTGTCACTATACTTGTACTTGGGAGTATAAACACATCTGTCAGAAGTCATCTTTAAAATAAAATTAACTACAGTGATGGATTTTAGTGGTTTTTTTATTAGTTTTTTTTTTGTTGTTGTTGTTAGTCTCTGATTCCTGGGATAATTTTGAGCTTAAATTGAATTGAGTCAATGTAAAACAATGACTCTCAACCCTCAGAGTGGATCAAAATCACTTACAAGAATATTAAAAAGTAGATGCAACTGGTGTGAGTGACACCCAGGCATCAACTTTTTCAAAAGTTCCTCAAACAGGACTGAAGAGATAGCACAGGGGATAAGGTGCTTGCCCTGCACAGTACCATCCCAAGTTTGATCTCCAGTACCTCATATGATTCCAAGAACCCCACCAGGAGTGATTCCTGAGAACAGCTGGATATGGCCCTTAAAAAAAAAAGTTCTTCAAACACTAAATGAACCAGGGATAAGAACCAAGATGGGGGCCTGAGAGACAGTAGTGTGAGTAGGGTGCTTGCCTGGCATACAGCCAACCCGGGTTCAATAACTGGCATCTCCCCTAATATCCTGAGTCTGCCAGGAATAATTCCTGCGTGGAAAGCCAGGAGTAACTACTGGGCACTGTGGTACCATCAGAAATGGCCCCCAAACAAAACAAAAACAAAAAGAACCATATAAGATATGGCACAATGTCTTAGGGATTTGTGATTAATAAAGATGTCGGGGCCGGAGAGATAGCATGGAGGTAAGGCGTTTGCCTTTCATGCAGAAGGTCAGTGGTTCGAATTCCAGCATCCCATATGGTCCCCTGAGCCTGCCAGGATAGATTTCTGAACATAGAGCCAGAAGTAACCTCTGAGCGCTGCCGGGTGTGACCCAAAGACCAAAAAAAAAAAAAAAAAAAAAAAAAAAAATAGAAGCACACATAGGCATATTAACTTTAGGGTATAAGACCTTCTGGCAACAAGGAATGTGGAAAGAGGGATGGCAGGCCCTGTGAGAACAAATTCTTGCCAGATAATAAACTAAAATAGACACATCCAATAGAACTCTAATAAAGAAATTAATAAAATAACATAAATGTGGGGCCGGAGAGATAGCATGGAGGTAAGGCGTTTGCCTCTCATGCAGGAGGTCATCGGTTCGAATCCCGGCGTCCCATATATGGTCCTCCCGTGCCTGCCAGGAGCAATTTCTGAGCCTGGAGCCAGGAATAACCCCTGAGCACTGCCGGGTGTGACCCAAAAACCACAAAAAAAAAAAATAAAAAAATAAAAAAAAAAATAAAATAACATAAATGTGCCTATGAATCCCCATATATTTCAGCATATAAATGTATATAGGTTTATATATATTAGTGGCTTACACAATATGTACGTGTGCATGTAGATTTAAATAGAGTGATATATAAATGTTTTTATATAACTACACTGACCTGTGTGGCATGAAAGTAATTCAGCAGCTATGTCAGACACATTTTTTTTATAAAATTATAATCATTTTCATGTTCTGGTTAAAATATTACTGATATTCTAATATTTTCTGTTATTTAGTTTATAAAGTATATATATTTTCTATATAATGTTTATTGTTATCTATATTAGTTTCTTATACAGGGAGAGTACTGAATCTATGTATAGACCAGATGGGAAGTTCAGACTCAACTAATCTACTTTGTTGCTTACATTATCTGTGTTTACTATGTGAATCCAATTTTAAAATCTGCATTTATGATTTATTTTGGGGAGGGATCAAACCTGACAGTGCTCAGAGATTTCTCCCGATAAAGGTCTCAAACTCAATTTACCTGGGGGCCGCAGGAAGCAATGTCGGGGTGATCCTTGAGTGCAAAGTCAGTAGTAAGCCTTGAACATTGGGTGTGACCCAAACAACTAAAACAAAACAAAACAAAACAAAACAAAAATTCCTCTAGGGCAGGGCCATAAAATGTTGTATGGAGGGCCGCAAATGGCCCGCAGGCCATGAGTTTGAGTCCCCTGCCTCTAGGGGATACATGTTACTCACTATACTATCTCATTGGTCCTAAAGTCTGCCCTTATGTATCTGTACTATATGGATGAATATATGGCATGAATATATTTGATATGTATACATAAATTTATTTGATTAAATATTCAATTAAATGTGTTGTTTTATCGTTGAAGATGTAGATGTGTGAATAGTTAGTAGGAACTATTGGATTCACTTTAAATTATTTGCATTCTTTTCGTGTGTGTGTGTGTGTGTGTGTGTGTGTGTGTGTGTGTGTGTGTGTGTGGTTTTTGGGTCACACCCAGCAGTGCTCAAGGGTTATTCCTGGCTCCAAGCTCAGAAATTGCTCCTGGCAGGCACGGAGGACCATATGGGACACCGGGATTCGAACCGATTGATGGCCTCCTGCATGAAAGGCAAACGCCTTACCTCCATGCTATCTCTCCGGCCCCTATTTGCATTCTTGAAGGAAGGAAGAGTGAAAAGTTACTCAAGAACTAGTTAAGAGGGCCCAGACAGATAGCACAGAGGTGTTTGCCTTGAAAGCAGCCGATCCAGGACCTAAGGTGGTTGGTTCGAATCCCGGTGTCCCATTCAGAGCAGACAGCCAGGAGTAACCCCTGAGCATCACCGGGTGTGGCCCAAAAACCAAAAAATAAATAAATAAAATAAAAAGAACTAGTTAAGAGAGACAGGAGAGTTAGTACAGGTGGAATGGCACTTGTCTCACACACCACTAACCCCAGGTTTCGATTACCAGAGCTCCATATGGTATCCAGAGTTCTGATAGGAATGATGCCTTAACAACATTTCATGTAGCCTAAAAAGGAGGAAGGAAGGAGGGAAAGAGGGAAGGAAGGGAGGAAGAGAAAAAGGAAGGAAGGAAGAAAGGAAGGAAGGAAAGAGGGAAGGAAAAATAACTAAGAGGAAGGATTTAACTGACTGTGGTGAAATAAAAATCAAATCTTTTCTTTTTTACACATACAGAACATACAAGTACATGTTAATACACGTACTCAACAACTCTAAGTTTTTTTCTGGAGTGGAGAGAGTGCTGTTTGATAATCTTAAGAGGTATAGAATCCCACATAAGTTCTTCAAAGACAAGAATGGACTGACAAGTGCTATCCATACAGTAGAAACATGCTAACATAGATATGTTTCCCTATGCTTTTGTCCCCATAGGGCTTGACTAATAAGACATTGTTTACAAAATCCTTATCTGATTTCTAAGGCATTTCTGCTTATCTCTCAGCTTGCTTCCAGATCTAAAACTGGAATAGGTATTAGAACTGTGTTTTCCTAGAGCATTACCTTCTAAGAGTTGGGGCTCCGGGTCAGTGAAAATGGGAAGAAAGCCATCCATGACCATCCTATTGTCTCTTGTAGGTAGTCAGAATTGAGCCAACTTCAGAAGCACCCAAAACTCCAGTTTACAGCCCATTATAATGATTTTCTATGAAAAAGGATAAAAATGAGTTTTGTTAAGATTCTCATCTGAGGGCCCGGAGAGATAGCACAGCGGCGTTTGCCTTGCAAGCAGCCGATCCAGGACCAAAGGTGGTTGGTTCGAATCCCGGTGTCTCATATGGTCCCCCGTGCCTGCCAGGAGCTATTTCTGAGCAGAGAGCCAGGAGTAACCCCTGGGCATCGCCGGGTGTGCCCCCCCCCAAAAAAAAACAAAACAAACAAAAAAAAGATTCTCATCTGAGAGAGAGAGAGAGAGAGAGAGAGAGAGAGAGAGAGAGAGAGAGAGAGAGAGAGAGAGGGAGGGAGGGAGGGAGGGAGGGAGGGAGGGAGGTAAAGTACCTGCCCCAGAGCAGAAGTGGGGTACTGGGGACATTGGTGGCAGGAAATGTGAAGGATAGTATACTTTTTATGACTGAAATTCAATCATGAACTATTTTATCCATGGTGCTTAAATGAATTAATTATAATAAAAATTTCACAAAGAAAAATAACAATTCCCCTCTCTGCATTAGCTCATCAACAACCTAATTTTAAGTATGCATCTCATTTTCCTGTTTCTTTTAACTTGTTGGTGAAGCAAAAATGAATCTTCTGAGGAGACAAAACAAGTGGGCGTTGGGAAGAGATAATCCTATCAAAGACCTAATCATCTTGGATGAAGTTAAATAAAAGGGAGTTTTCTGAATTGTTTGGTCTTAGACATAAAATAGAACCAACAAGAAACCCCGTTTTTTTATTTTTCTTAAATTCAAATATTCATCTTGGTTTGGGTATGGAAGAAAAGAGACTAGAATTGGATAGTTTTATTAAAGCTATTCAATCTTATACTCATGCCTGGGGATGTCATTAAGGACGTAGTAGGTCTCCAGTTTTCACCAGGAACATCTCCCATGTTACATAGGTGTGTCATCATAATAAAGTGGGTGAGTAGGACTGGACTAGTCAACATTTAATCATTCAGCAAAGATTAATTGAACCCCTTCTACATAACAGGTACCTTGTGAGGTACTCCTGCTAGCAAAAGGTAAGATTTTTGTTTATGAGGCCCTTACAATATTAATGTAGGAAATATTAATGAGAGAAATAATGAATAGGATATCATGAAAGTGCAAAAGAACATGTGACCCACACTTTGAGGTCAACTTTAAAAGAAGACTGAAAAATGAGAGTAGGAACTTTATTTTATTTATCACTGAATTTCCTAGTGATATGCTTGTCAAAAAAATGACAAAGGAATTATGTAGTCACTTGAACTTGATAGGAATCAGGAGGTCTGAGTTCTGGTCCAGACTCTGCAATTGTAATTTGTAAGTTGACCTTGTCACTGCTTGTCAAGATGAAATTAGGCGAACATCCTGGACCAGTTCCAAGCCTCTACTTCTTGCTTCTCTGAAGAAATAGAATCTGAAATGCATCCTTCAGTATCTACTTAAAGAAGTAATTTTCTTTCCGTAATCCACTCATAAAACAGTTGTCAACTCTCTATCATCCTGATCTTTCTTAACTTCCTGTGAAACATTTTAAAAGTATTTTTAAGTTATCCAAGAATGTAACTCTAACTTCAGACTTTTCATTTTTTTATTATTGTTTTCAAAACTTTGGATGTATCGACTAGTCCAGAGGAGACTGGAATCTTGGAAAAATGAAATAATATTATCTACTTGACTTGATTTAGCCAGTGCTGACAATGAGTTTAAAATCCTGAGCTTAATGGAGGTAGGGTGTTTGCCTTGCATGCAGAAGGATGGTGGTTCGAATCCCGGCATCCCATATGGTCCCCCTAGCCTGCCAAGAGCGATTTCTGAGCAGAGCCAGGAGTAACCTCTGAGTACTGCTGGGTGTAACCCAAAAACAAACAAACAAACAAAAATCTTGAAAAATAAGTCCAGAGAGATAGTGTAATTCGTAGGGCAATGACCTTGCATAGGGCCTACCTGGTTTGAATCCCTTGCACTCAATATGGTCCGCTGAGCCCTATCAAGAATAACTACTGAGCACAGAGCCAGGAGTAAGTCTGATCACCACTGGTTGTGGCCCAAAAATCAAGAAAAAAAATCTTGTAAAAGGCAGCCAGAGTTAATACAGCAGGTAAGGCTCTTGCTTTGTATATGGCTGAGCCAGATTTGCTAAAAAAGAAAAAAAAGATTAATGGATTCACATTTCTCACTCTAAAAACTTGCTACAAAGGTTTAGTAATTAACAGAATATGATTCTGGCATAAATATAGACATCTAGAGTGAAAGTATAGAAATTAACGGCCCATTGGTTTTTCTATATCAGTGCTAAGATAATTCAATAAAAGTAGTCTTTAAGGTGGTACAGGGTCAGCTGTACTAAGGCATGCAAACATTAAATTGATTTCCTTCCTTACACTGTAGACAAAATATAACTCAATTGAATCAAAGACCTACATGTAAGATTTAATACTATAAATTTCTTAGAAGAAAACACAGGTATAAAACTTTATGACATTAGATTAGGCAATCATTTTTTAGATAAAGGTGCAAAAAAGAAAACCGATAAATTAGACTTATCAAAATTTAAAGTTTTTGCTTCTAAGACACCATTAGGAAAGTGAAAAAGCAAACCAGAGAACAGTAGAAAACATTTGCAAAATCATAAGTCTGATAAAAGACCTGAATTTGAGTATATGAAAAATTGTTATAAGTCAATATTTAAAAGACAAGTAGCCTAATTTAAAAATGGGAAAAGGACCAAAAGAGACATTTCTTCAAAGATATAAAAATTCCAACCAGCATATAAAAATGTGCTTAACACCACATTAAGTAAATTCAAATCAAAATCATTAAGCAGGCTATAAATAACATTAACAATAATAAGTTAACAGCTGTTGACAAGAATTGGAAAATTGAAACACTCAGACATTGCTATGGTAATATAAAATGATCCTGCACCTTCTCTGGAAGTTTCTCAAAATGTTAAGCCTGAAGTTACTATATGAGTTAGCAGTTTTGCTTGTATCTATAAATAAAAGTATATGTTCACATAAAAACTTGTTTATGAATTTTTATAGTGATGTTATTTTTAATGGTTGAATAGTGGAAACAACCCATATGTCTATCAATGAATAGTTAAAACGCTGATTATCCTTATAATGGAATATTATTTGATAATAAAAAAGGAATGAGTATTTACATACCATAATATGAAGAAACCTTGTAAACATTATGCTAAATGAAAGACATCAGTGACAAAGACCACCTATCATATAATTCCATTTACAAGAAGTGTTACGGTAGGTGAATCTATAAAGTCAGAGAATGTTTTAGTGATTATCTAGAGCTAAGGGTTTTAGTAAGGGGGAGTAGGAAGTGGGGAATGATACTAATAGAGATGGGATTTCTTTTGTGGTGATGAAAATATTCTAAAATTGGTGTGATGGTTGCACACCCCTGTGTCTGTGCTAAAAATAATTGAATTGTATACTTAAATAGGTGAATCACATTGTGTATAAATTATATATCAACAACACTTCATTTTAAAAAGAAAATTACAATAGAGTACCATCCCTTAGGGAACCTACATGCTAACTGAAAAAAATTTGTTTTGCATTGTAAAACTTCATGACGACTCATGTTTTGAAAGTTTATTTTCTACCTGTCACTATGATTTAGTGCTTTGGGGTTTAGGGAGCAGTGATAGGAGAGACATTAGAGGAAAAAGGACAGAGACAGACAATAGTCATCCAATTTGTTAAGTCTTTTAAAAATCGTTTCATTTTCTAATTGAGGAAGGTAAAAACTGCATATTCAAAGACTAAATTAATTAAGAGTTCTAGTTTTGGCTGTTATATTTGAACCAATGTTGAGTTTTGGATAACCTCCTATCCTCTAAGCTCCATACCCATCTGAAAACATCTATAATTAGTGGATGTGGAAAGAAATCCAACTGAGTGGAGTAAAGTAAGAAGAAGCTGGAGAGAACTGGAGTGATAGCACAGTGGGTAGGGCTTGCTTGCTTTGTGTGTAGCAGACAGACCCAGGTTAGATCCTCGCCATCCTATGTGGTCCCCCATCTCCCACCAGAAATAATTCCTGAGCTCAGAGTCAAGAGTAACCCTGGCTGGAGAATAACTCAAAGATAGTGTAGTCCAGGAACCTCACGATGTGTATAATGGGAAGGAAGTTAGATATCTTGAAGACTGAATTGATTGTTACTTTGCTATAGTGTTTCGTCTACTTTTGGTTTTCTTCATTTTCCCAGAATCCAAATTTTAGTGATCAAAGTTTTGAACAGCCCATTTGAATAGATTCAGTCTTGACAGAGTCTGGGTAAATGTGAAAGGCAGAGATCAGAATGGAAAAAAAAAAATAGAGTTTTAATCTTTTAGAAACATTCTACCTGATGGAGGAAACAGTACTCAGTTCTTGAACTTAAGAAATGATTAAAAATAAACAAATTGGAAGACTTTATTTGCTTTGTTTTGTTTGTTTTGTTTTGTTTGTCTTTTAAAAGACTTTTTTTATGGGGCCCGGAGAGATAGCACAGTGGCGTTTGCCTTGCAAGCAGCTGATCCAGAACCAAAGGTGGTTGGTTCGAATCCTGGTGTCCCATATGGTCCCCCGTGCCTGCCAGGAGCTATTTCTGAGCAGACAGCCAGGAGTAACCCCTGAGCATCGCCGGGTGTGGCCCAAAAACCAAAACAAACAAAAAAGACTTTATTTATTTATTTTTTTTGTTTTTGGATCACACGCAGCAACGCTCAGGGGTTACTCCTGGCTCTACACTCAGAAATCGCTCCTGGCAGGCTCGGAGGACCATATGGGATGCCAGGACTCGAACCAATGACCTTCTGCATGAAAGGCAAACACCTTACCTTCATGCTATCTCACCGGCCCCAAAAGACTTTATTTAAAGAGGGGGAAAAGCTTCCCAGATCAGAAAATATTGAGATATATTTTATAGGAAGTTCAGAATATGGGATGTTGTAAAAAAGAAATTCCACCCAAGGCAGCCCAACAGAGAAATGGTTGGGAAAGCATTCCAGGCTATGAAGTTGGGTCTCAACCATAGGAACAGCTCTGCCTAGAGTAAATTAAATCTAGCCTTTGCCTACATATCCTGAATGTTCTGACGAAACCCATTCAAGGGTCGACTGGAGGGACAAGTAGGAAATATTTATACATAAGCAACATTTTTACTTATGTTCTTCCCCTCGCCCGTTAAGTTCTGACTAAAGAATTGCACTTGTAATGGCCTCAAAGAGAAATAGAATGAGAGTTCGGAGTCCTTGCTGTACCGTGAGTTACCTATACCAACACAGACTTGCATTCTGCACTCTGGACAGCCCTAGTCTCTGCTCTTCTTATCCCAACTTGCCTAATTGATACCTTGGTCCATGGTGTCATTAACAATGCTTGAATAATAGCCTGACCCGCTGATTTCAAAATGAGAGAGGTGATTAATATGTCAGAAATCCAGCTGGGGGTAGCAGGGAAAGGGATGTCCTAAATAAAAACAACTAAAAATGGAGTCCTAGTGTAATTCTCCTTCACAGCAGCCCACCTGCTTTTTTTTGAACGAAGTGTAAAACTTGGGGAAAAGAGTTTGATTTCCAACTCCTTTTTGGTTTGCTTATCCCTCTTTATTTCTTCTTCCCTGACTCCCCCAACTCCCTGCACACGTTCTGACACCTACAAGCTCGTT